>NC_012870.2:50657570-50702384 GCF_000003195.3 Sorghum bicolor | reverse complement strand
GTTTTGCCGGAAGTAGTAGCAGTACCAATTATGAAGCTGTCGCTTGTACAATACTTGTGTTAGTACACTGGTTATCGTTTTTATGGAATAATGCATGGTGTAAAATGACTAAATATACAACAAAAAGGAGTGTCATCATAGCATGCAGAGAGTGTACAAATGAAATTTACTACTCCTCCTTCGAAAAAGAATGATGTTCTAAGATTCAAAATTTGTCCCGAAAAGAATGATATTATGGGATATTCAAACCTCATGTATGCATAATATGGCGCGTTAATCTCGTGCATGCATGATTAAATGGAAATATATTTTCTCTACCTTGTACATGTGACTCAACTAATTAAAGGCACCTGTGTCTTTTTCATCGACCATTAATCTGTCTAAAAGTTACTAGAACATCATTCATTTAAAATTACTAGAACATCATTCATTTTAGGACGGAGGAGGGCGTATTAAACTGAACATAAAACAACACTTGACTAGTACAATTGGTAGAGTTAATAATCCGAAAAAAATAACTTCTCTGAACAAGCAATTCTTTCACGTCCCTGACTACTATGTAACTTCCACTGATAGTTCCCCATGTTCCAACAGTTCAGAACAGCAAGCTAAGCAACATCTAAAAGACATGCTAAGTTGCTAACAAACCACCATAGAGATAAACGTAAACAGCTCATAAAAGGAAAAAAATACCACAAAACAGTGAACTAATGGTTTTTTTGGGGGGGTGGGGTGGGGGGGCTTATGATAAGGATCAACTCTCAGAATTGTGGTTGAGGTAGTGGCCTAGTGGGTGAGTTGGATAAAACAGAATCACTCAGAGATCACTCAATAAGATCAACTAGCACTGGAGGTTACTCTACAACTTTCTGAACTAGGATAACTTGGAGACCACTCGACGAGAACACCGGAGGTTACTCTACGGGTTTCTAAAAGAAGAACTAATCTCAATTCTCACAAATATCAAAACTCAACTCTGTTTTAAATGATGGATTACATGGCTTATTTATACTAGAAAAATACCTTACATTTGGGTGTGAACATAAAAATTATGAAAGTATATGGCAGGTTATCTTAGTGGAGCATTTGAGGAGTCTTCTTCCATTCTCGCAGCCACAAATAGCTTGTGCAGCCTTAACAAAAATGGTCATAACTCCTAGCTTGAAAGTCTAAAAGATATATGGAAAGTCCAAAAGATGAAAGTCTAAAAGATATATCGCAAGTCCAAAAGATATATCATTTAGCGGTTGGTTGCGAAAAGAATGTCAGGGTGATGACAATATTGATGAGCAACTGTATTTGTTGGCTAGGCAACTATCATGACACATCCTCACATACAAAGGGTATCAATGAAAAAACATTTTACATCGTAGCCCAAGATAAAAGGAGCACTAACCAAAACAGTGATGTCCACATAGATGCCATAGACCCAAATGAGAATAGACAAACATATTATGGTTGTATAGAGAAGATATTGGAACTAGATTACGCACCTAATTTTACAGTCCCTTTGTTCTAGTGCCAATGGGTTTAGATGACCAGTGGCGGGGTAGCAATCGATAAGGAGTATGGAATGACAAACGTAGACCTCAACAATATTGGGTACAAAGACAAACCATTCGTCCTTGCTACTGATGCGACTCAGGTGTTCTATGTGAAAGACATGTCTAAAAAACCAAAGAGAGGGAAAAACGATGACAACTCAATCGTCAATGAGCCAAAGCGGGAATTGAGGACAAGTCAGACATGTCGGAAGATTATGAAATGGATGACCGAATTCTGCCCTTCACAGTGAACAAAGACCCAAGCATCTTGCTAAGGCCTTGTTTAGTTTACTCTAAAAACCAAAAAGTTTTCAAGATTCTCCGTCACATCAAATCTTGTGGCACATGCATGAAACATTAAATGTAGACAAAAACAAAAACTAATTATACAGATTAGCTGTAAATCACGAGACGAATCTTTTGATCCTAGTTAGTCCATGATTGAATAATATTTGTCACAAACAAACGAAAGTGCTACAGTACCGAAAACTTTTCACTTTTCGGAACTAAACAAGGTCTAAATAATGAGGACACTCCATGGTTCCGGTACGATCATAACCAAGGGTCATACGTCAAGAAATTCACTATTGTGTCTGCTTGATATATATAGTGATGCATGTGTTATAGTGTGTTTTAGAGATATTATGTAATAATTGTGACTTTAGATGTATCTGTCATATTTTCTTATTCTTCAAACGTTCAAAATAAAATTCTTATTTGAATAGATTTCTATGTTGCGCATTTGGACAATATTTGATTAAAAAACTAAAAGATTAACTTTAAAATGATGTGGAAATACATTTCTTATTGAAAATAAATAGTTTTATATATTTTAAGTGAATAATATTTTTTGCACTAACAAAATACACATAATTAGTAACATTTATATTCAATATTTTTTAAAAAATAAAAGAGATTAGGTTACAATTTTTAGTCCCGCGCTGAGGATCCTTTAGTTTAGGTCGGTTCCACAAACTGGGACTAGTCTCGGCACTAAAAGGTCCCTGACCTATAAAGGCCATCTTCTTCCTCCGAAATCTCAGATCGACTCGCTTTTTCCACGTGATGTCTCGCTCTCTCCCTCCAGCGGCCGTCGAGCTCCAGTCTATACCAACATTGCACCGTTGTCCCCACGCCTCCACACCGGCACTACCACAGGCCGGCCATCGAGCCATGGCCCGTCATCCCAGCCCCATGCGCCACGCCGCCAGCAACCACCGCCACGCCGGCCGTATGTCGAGCGCTCTCCCTGTGCCATCATCTCCCTCTGCTCTCCCATGGCCACGATCGGTGGTAATAGTATTCCCTCTTCGTCCTACTCCCTTTGCCTGAGATGAAGTTTATTAGAAATATTTGTATATATTAGAAACTTTTAACTGTAATGCATGAAGCAAGAATATATTTGTATATTATGATGTATTTAATCAATGTCAAAATTATTAATACTTTTTGCTATATGTTTGGTTAAATTTTAAATGCCCTAACTCAAATATTTGTAACGATGTTTAGTACGAAAATATATGACTTGAAAATATATCCCCGGTCGTGCCTGTGCTTCCCCGGTCGGTGGCCGCCGTCAATGCAAGAACAAAAAAATTGTAATTCATAAACTTTATTAATCCAATAGTCGTCCTCAAGTAATTCATTGTAAATTTTAAGTCAAGTAATTTTCCCTGGTGGCAAATATTGTAAGTCGAGTAATTCATTGTAAATTTTAAGTCGAGTACTTCATTGTAATCTTTATCATAAACTTTATTAATTCATTGTAAATTTTAAGTCAACTAATTCTCCCCGGTAGCAAGTATGATTCCTCCGTCCTACTCTCTTTGCCATGAGATGAAGCAAGAACAAAAATATTGTTATGAGCTCGATATATATTTTTCTGAGATATATTTTTGTGATTGCCTCGGTGGCAAATATTGTATATTTATGATGAGATATTAGAAATTCATTGTAATTCAAAAACTTTATTAATCTAAAATTTTGAGTCAAGTAATTCGGATATTAGAAATTGCTACTCTATGTTGGTCTATGGCGGAAAAGCATTACCTTATATACATGAAATTGAGAAGATCAGTGATCTACATTGAGCTATGCCGAATAATAGATTTATATTTCACTGAACCACTTTATATCTTCATATATAATTATAGATAGAAATGGCTGACCCGAATGTCAACAATGATGATGATGCCATGATGAAAATTATCGCCAGTGACAATCAATGTGCTGGATTTGAAGATGATGAGAACAATCAGGATGTAAATGATGAGAGTCAATACATTGCTGATTATGAAGATATTGTGCATGACAATCCTCTATATGAGCAAGAAAATACCGTGTAAGACAATGTTGATGAGGTATATTTGATTATCTATCATGTCTTTTGTATACACGTATAAAATTGAAAACAAATCCATTTAATCTGTGTTTCTACATACATAGCCCTCTGGATCGATGGGGAAGAGTAGAAATGTACGAGGGGCCACAAAGCCATTGGAGGGTCGTTTCATAATTTCATAATTTGATTCAAAAACAGGCCAGCCACTTGGACACATGCACAGAAATTTGTTAATCACTTTGGCAACCTTGTAAGGGATAGGATCCCGATTAGTGCTCGTGAATGGAGAGAAAAGAAAGAGGCCCCTCATATTAGTTTTGTTTCTGATCGTGACAAGGCAATCATGAGGATTTGAAGGAGCGAGTTAGGAACTAGGCTATGAAGAAGATGGCCACATAATTCCAGTCTCAGAAGAAAAAATTGTACCATACAATTGTCAAGAAGAACCTGACCCCAGATTTCAGCACTGCCTACGTCAAGTTGAGGCCATATTGGAGTGATTTTATACAATTCAAGAAATCGGAAGAGGGTGAGGAACAAGTGAGAAGGAAGCAACAGAATGCCCGACAAAAGGAATACCACCATCACATGGGCTCAGGTGGCTACAAGAGTGTCATTACCAAATGGGCAAAAATGGAATCTGACATTCTTGGCAAGGGAATCACAGTAGAGTTAATAAATTGGCCTGAACGTGAAAAGAAATGGTTTTTTGCTCTTGGGGGAAGACTGGACCTAGAGACCGGAAAGTTAGTTCATGGCCCAAAACTCCAAAGAGCAGTAGAAAAATTTGCTTATGCTCGAAACACAGTTGCTAGTGGTGTCTTCAAGACAAACAGAGAGAAGGATGAACTGAAATACGCCCTAGAGAATGCTGAACATGGAGGGCACACGAGAGGCTATGAGGCAATTTCGTGGGAGCATTCCTTCCCTAGAGACAAAGATACATATAGAAGCCACTAGAGAAAGAAGGATGAGGAGGCAGAGCGGATCAGTATGTTGGAGCAATATGTTGTTGAGTCACGGGAAGCGATGCTTGAATCACGGGAGTGAGAAAAACCTATGGAAGTGAGAATGTAGGAGGAAATCAAAAAGCAAGTGCAAATAGCATTAAGTGCCATCCAAAGGCAAACAACATTAGAGTCAGGAATCGACATTAGCCCCCCTGCTCAGTTGAGAAGCTGTTGTGCTTCCACGGAGCTATTAATTAATCAAGACGATGAAGGGTTGTGCTTCCCCATGGATGACATCACTGATCCTCTTACAACATGTGAGCTACACATTCCAAAGGGGAATGCCATAGTCGTGGTGGCTATCGATGTTGTTTCTCCTATCGGCCATATGAAGACACCAAGAATCCATGGGACAATAATACAACATGGATATGCTAGCGTATCAGTGGATAGAGTTATGAAAGGTTTTAGCAATGCGCCTCTTGACATTCAAGGAGGTGATGGGGAGAAGACTTTAGGAGAAGCAAAGAAGACATTCATTTTTTGGCGCAAGCGCTATATCATTATTCCTGGGGCATCATCTAGTAGCCTACTGCTTGTAACACCCTAGGTGTTAAGCATGCACTTAGTCTTACCAAAGTCATGCATAAGCATTCCCATCAAGCATAAGCATCATGAGCATGACACTCTTTTTAAAAGTATGATTTTATGTGCATCATCTCATGTGTTCTAAATATGTTAAAAATATGATGCTTGCTTCTAAAATTGTGAAAAATTCAAATTAGGTTGATTTATGTGTGAGAAGAATTTAGAATATTTTTGTGCAATTTTTTGGAGCTATGGAATTTGAGAAATGGGATTTATACAAAATATCCAAAATAACTTTATTTAAAAACCTAGAACTAAGTTTTAATTGGTAGTTCAAATTCTATTTAGAATTTGGTCTTACCTATTAAAGCAAAGTTGTAGAGTTTTTAGTTTGGCATCACTTTGCTTTTGGGTGAAAATGGTGAAAAGGATTTGAAAATGGTCAAAATGCTTTTGGAAGAGGATTTAAGAAAAGAAAATTTAAAAAAAAATGGAAAAGGGAAAAGGGGGCGCTAGCAGGCCGCGGCCTCGCTTCTGGCCCACTGGCCGAAGCCGGCTCGGCCCGCCCGCGCTCTCCCCTCCCCCTTCCCCGCGCTCGCGCCCGCGTCCGCGCGCGGACGGCCTCGCCGCGACGCCGTGGCGCGCCGGCAGGACTCGGCCGCCGCGTGGCGAGCATGCGGCAGCGAGGACGCGCCCCGGTCGGCCACCAAAGCGCCCCGGTCGCGCTCGCCTCTGCCCCCGCTCCCATTTGCGCCCCTCAGCTCTCTCTCTCTCTCGCTCTCTCGCCCTCGCCCCGCACGCGCAGAGCGCCGCCGTCGCCATTGGAGCCCGAGCTCCGCCTCGGCTGTTCCTCCTCCGTGCGTGCGCCATTCTTCAATTAGTTCTTCCCCGAGCTTCGCCTTCGCTCCGCCGTTGCGAAACGCTCATCTGAGCGCTCGGTAAGGCACGGTGAGCCCCGCTCGCCCTCGCTTTCTTCTCCGGCGAGAGCTCCGCCGCCGCACGCGTGGTCCGCGCGTCTCCATGCCTTCCGGTGCTGCGTAGTTGGCGCATCGTGTTCTCCTTGGCACCGCGATGCTCGCAAGCCCCTCCAGCCACGCTCTACCGAGCCGGCGTCCCGTACCGACGACGAGCAGCGCCGCCGCTCCGCCATGGCCGTGGCGAGCCTGCTCCGGTCCGTTTTAGGCCGCGCAAATGGGTGCCCTAGGTCCGCCGTGAGCCGTAGAGCGTGTAGAGCCGCTTGATTCGTCGAAAGGGGTCGCCGACGGTGAGCTCCGGCTCGCCGGAGCTCCTCCCCCTCTGCGCTCTGACCAGCGGGCCCAGCTGGCAGGCGGGTCCGCTCGTCAGCGGCCGCGGGTGCACTGCACCGGGTGCACCTAGCGGGTCTCGGGGTGGATTTGATTTGTTTTCAGAAAAATAATTTCCAGGAAATGATTTAAATGTTCAAAAATCCATATCTTAATGAATATAGCTCCAAAAATGGTGAAATAAATTTTGGTGTGTTCCTTATTTCCAGATCTATATCCTAGTATGATTGCATGTCATGTTGGAGCAACTTTTCTGTGTGAATATATTTTATCCATGATTTTGTTAAACTTGGAAAATGCATAGTAAATGAAATATGGCTCAGAAAAATGTGAAACTTGTTTTGCTGGCTCTGCATGTGTGTTTACTCACTGAGAAAATATTGTTACATATTATTTGATGTATAAATGAATTTATGGTAATTTAAATGCTTGCATGGCAGTGCTTTATGATTTTTAATAATTAATTGGGTCATGCAATAAATCTGGAAAATTTTGTGGGTGTTTCTTATGATATTAGACAAATTGTAAAAATATGAAATCTGTTGTTTGACACTTATACCACAGTAGGGTGATTATACTTACTTTATTACTTAATCTTGTGATTTTTGTGGCTCAAAATAGGTAACCAAAAATTATGAAAAATTTACAGTAGACTTTATGATTAGCTAGTAGTCTCCTGTAATTTTTCTGGAATTTATTGATGAACAGAATTGCATGTGATTTTTAATGGGCTTAGAAATAAATAAAGAAAATTATGAATAGTTGTGTATGTGGGTTGAATGGACTAAGTTGGGTTTGGTGTATCTTTGAAGCATCATGTAGGTTGCTGATGTCATTTGAAAAATAATTATAGAAGAGAATGTAATAGATGTTTGATTCAAATGTTTATTCTTGGATGATGTTGACTACCTTGTAATAAGCATGACCAAGTGCATTACCTATGCATCATAACATGACTCCTTTGGTACTCCCTCATGTAAGCATCCACTCGGGCATCTCGCACTCCACTCATGAGCATATATGCATCATACAGGCTCGCAGGAGAACGAGGTGGGAACCGAGGAACCCGAGGAGCTTCAGGAGCAGGAACCTCCAGAAGCACAGGAACCCGGAGAGGAATTGCAGGAGTGTCCGGATCACCGACCCAGCACGTTTGAGAAAGGCAAGCCCCGGAGCATTCTAAGTCTCCCTATTCTCGCTAACTTATATAAAGTGCTATACTTGTTCTACTGTATTGCATATTAAGTGATAGGAGTTGCCTGATACCGTTGCTGCATATGTACTCCTTGTTATCCCTGCTCGTTTATCTACCTTGTCCTATGTAGACAGGCGCGGAGTCTATGCTTAGCTTGCTTAGTCCGGTAGAAGTCGGGTGATGTCCTGTCACCTGCGAGATATAGGTGGATACCTGCTTGATTAAGCAGTGGTTGCTTGGGGAAAGAAATAACCAAGTGTGGAATGTAATTGGAGACCGGGCAGGGTCTTATGGTGGGTTGCCCATAGTGCCCCTGCCTGTGTCGATTAAGGACCGATCGTTACGGCCCTCTTGTCATGTTGAACGCATGCCCCACACTTAGCTGGAAGGATAAGTCGTTCCGACCGCGAAGCCTGAACACTATCCGGGCCGGGAATCGAGCCGCCATGCGCTGTATTGGTGGTGGTTGAGGAGAACGACGAGGGCGCGGCGCGCAACCTTGGTATACCTTGGATACCTCGGTCGCCGGAACGGTCCTCGGGTACTGGCGGTGCCTGCCGAACCCGCGAATTGGTCCTGGATAGTGTAATACGGTGATCTGTAGCTCACTTGATCAGTGAGTGTGGTTTGTGTGGGGAATACCTCGCCAGCTAGTTAGAAATCGATTCGAATCGCCATCGCTCCTGGACAGTGAGCACTTGACATGAGCCCTGTCCTCGTAGTAAGGACTATGGAACACTTGGGTTATAATGAAACGGGTTTATGACTGCTGTGATGAGGTACTATCATAGTCTCATACTTGCTTGTAATAGCACAGGAGCAAACCTAGATAATAGATAATGATACTTTCAACTTGAGCAGATTAAAAGAAGAAAAGATTTGTGTAGGTTCGGGTAATAAAACCTTGCGGTCTTTGCAAAATGGTTGTCAGCTACCCCACTAAATAGCCTTCATAATCCTTGATGAGTCTTTGTTTTAAGTTTATGACGGGTAAGTCTAGCTGAGTACCTTCTCGTACTCAGGGTTCTATTCCCATGTTGTTTTGCAGATGGTCAAATGTACTATGGTTATTGCATCCTCTGTCTGTACCCAGCTATGGGTGATGACTAGACCAAGGGCGATGGTCACTCCGTCTCTTCTTTTGCTTTTGTGGGAATGACCGAACTATGGCACTGTATCAGACTTATCGTGTGTGTTGTAATTTCAAACTATGAAACTTCCGCTACTTGAAGAACTTGGTTTGTAATAACCTTAAGCACTCCGATGTATTTTATGAATGTTGTAATTTGGATGTGCTTGTGGATGGCGACCGCTAAACTTATTACGATCTTGGCTGTATATGTGATGTGTGGTTTGAAATCCTTCGAGATTTCACGGACTACCGGGATTATATGGGCTTAAGCGTGATAGTTCGACTATGCGAATGGTCACTATTAGGCTTAATCTCTTATAATTTGGTCGGTTCTGTTACAGCTGGCATCGGAGCAAGGTTTAGCGAGTTACTGTTCATAAGTACGTTCTAAACAAAAATCTAAACCGGTTTAATGAAAGATTTTAGTAATTAATAAAGATCAAGGTGTTAAACTAAGTTTTGGAAAACTATCTAGTGTGCCATGGTCATATCCTTTATGCCCAGTTAAGGACTCTAAGGTAGCTAGCTAAGTACTGACTTGGGGGTTAATGCATCATATTTTCATTTCGTCGCTCATACGGCGTGCAATAGTATGAGTGCCATTCATTTGAGTGGTAATGTATGGATCAATTCTTCCTCTACGCCATGGTAAGTGGGAGTTGTGAGAGCATGATCGGATACACTGCCGGTCTAGGGAAGCGTTGTCAGGTGCTGTGTCATGCACACATGTTGGTGTGTCTTGGGAACAGTACCGCATGCTGGGAATTCCGTCCTGAGAGGCGATGCCGTCATTAGGGCGATGATGTGGGTAGTGACACGTCACATGCATGGACGGGTGTCTCTGTATGTGAAGTGTATAGTTTTAAATTTTGTTATGCACGACCATACTGTGGGTGGGCTGAAATGAGTTTTCTGCAGGTACCCTAACCACGTTCTCGCTTAGAACGCTAGTTACATTATGGGAGAACGTTGTGTGCCACCGCATATACCGCTTAGTGTTAACTTTTGTTTCTAAGTTTGTGAGATCGTAAGTTCGTGCATGCATCATGTTCATTTCATATCATTGCTTACTTTCCCCCTTAATTTAATCTGTCTCAATTCTAAATAAAATAATTAAAGGTAATCCTCACTCTTACCCACGGTATTCCATTTGCAGCAGATGGCACGCACTAGGCTCACAGCTCGCAAGTCCACTGGTGGGCGGGCCCCTCGCCGTCCGTTGGCAGCTAGGAGCTCACGACATAAGAGCAAGTTCCTAGAGGAGTTTGGGATGCCCACCTTGCTTTGGAGGGTGCTCAGTTCGATGGGGTATCCCGAAGGAAGGGAGCCTCGCTACTATTGGGATAAGGAGCCGCTTGGTGACGAGACCCTGGTGGGGATTGAGGCAGTTGTCCCTACCAGTGGAGGAGACCCTGCTTGGGGCGGCTGGGTGTACGAGTCCCGAGGTGTCACGCCTTTCCACGGTGCCAGCAGGGCAGCTTTCGCAGTTTTGAGGGACCTCATGGAGAGGTTTCCACAGGAGCTGGCCCACGCCTTCGCTGGGGTGTTTCCCCGGGGTGACCCTTACACTTCGGTGTGGGATCAGTCCGAGGTGAATGCTCTAGAGAGGAGTGCGGATGAGGACCAGCACAGTGACAGTGCAGCTATGAGTGCCATGCACGCGTTGATGAAGACCTATGGAGGCCTGGAGCGTTGTTTGGGTCGCTTGTCCGGGTCTCTTCTCACCGTCCAGGATGAGAAGCGTCAGTTGCAGCGTGAGTTTGACTCTGAGGTTGAGAGGCTACAGGCAGAGTTGGCTCGTGTGACCAGAGAGAGAGACCAGGCAGTCCAGAAGAACAGTGAGCTGAGTCAGGACCTGCTTGCAGTACGGGAGCAGAAGGACAGGGTGACTACTGCTCACAGGAACTGCGAGCGCATGCTAGTCCATGTGCTTGGACAGAGGAATGAAGCCTGGCACGAGGAGGACACTTTGAGGGCCCGACAGCTAGAGCTAGAGCAGCAGCTAGCTAATGCCGAGGAGTACAATGAGAACTTGCATGAGGAGATCCACCAGCTGCATAACCAGCTCCACCCTCACCACCTGCCTGGAGCAGCGGAGCTAGACTCTGAGGACGAGATGGACGCGGACCCGAGATAGGAGCAGCTGCTAGTGGTGACGAGGATGAGGATGGCTCTGGCATGGACAGTGACCACAGCGAGTAGATGCTAGGGCTCTAGAGCTAGTCTTCCCTCTTTTGTGATGTATGTTGCGTGGCATGTCATGTACTTTTGGATCTAGGCTGTGTAAGACTTTATGAGTTGATGCTGAAAGTCCAGTGTATGTATGCTGGCAAGTTGGATGTACGCGAACCTTGTTGCGTGAATGTTAAGTAATCTGTTAGTGATGTTGTGCGTGGATAATGAGTTGTTGTGCCTTTGTTATTGTGTGAATTTATTCCTTCAGTAAATTCAGTATGGCACGATTTTACACATTTTCTACCGATTGATGGCAACTCCTAACGATTGCTTATCATTGGCATATGCAGATGGTACAAACACGTGGCGGGGGTAGCAGCAATCCGGGCCTTGGAACAGGTACATCCGGAGGTGGGGCTCAACGGATTGAGGACAGAGCACCAACACCGCCACCCCCACCACCGCCTCCCCCGTACACCGTGGATGTGTTTTTCGCGCAGTTTCTGGGAAGCCAACGCAACATGGAACAGATGCAGCGCAACATGGAAGAAGCTTTGCGCAACATAGCTGACAACACCCGTCGTGGAGATAATCAGGGTGGCCGGGAGGTCAACCAGTACTGTTCGTTCAAGGACTTCATGGATACCAAGCCACCAATCTTTAAGGAGGCCTTGGAACCGCTCGAAGCAGATGAGTGGATCAACACCATGGAGCAGAAGTTTCGTCTTCTCTGAATGACAGAAGAACTCAAGGCTGAGTATGCGGCACATCAGTTGCAAGGACCCGCTGGGATTTGGTGGTCCCATCACCGTACCACCTACCCAGAGGGGACACCAATCACCTGGAACCGCTTCACCACCGCTTTCCGGGGAAATTACATTCCTCCTGGTGTGGTTGAAATGAAGGTTGGGGAGTTCATGAGGCTGTCCCAAGGGACGAAATCTATGAAAGAGTATCTGCATGCCTTCAATAATCTCGCTCGATATGCCCCTGAGTTTGTAAACACGGAGGCCAAGAAGATTGCCAGTTTCCAGAGAGGCTTGAATCCAAAGATGCTGAAGACCATGGGTACAGGGTCCAGGGCTACCTTCAATGCTTACATCAGTGACTGTCTCACCCAGGAGAATAACAACAACAACTACAGTGCATCCAAGTCACGTAAAAGGGCTTTTGAAGCAGGATCATCCCAGTCCAGGGCACCAGTGGCAGGGCGACAGCAGTATCGTCCTCCTGCCCCAGGTGCTAGGTTCCGACCGCCGCAGAGAAGGAACACCGGGCATCCAACACAGCAGAAGCCGTACAAGGTGGCGATAGCTCCTGCCAAGCCAAAGGCAATTCAAGCTGCAGCACCTGCCGTCAACAATGCGCCCAAGGGTCCATGCTATAACTGCCACAAGATGGGGCACTTTGCTAAGGAATGTCCCTACCCCAAGAGGCAGCAGCCAACATATCCAGCTCGTGTGCATCATACCTCGATTGAGGAAATCCCGGAAGGAGAACCGGTAACAGCTGGTATGTTTTCTGTCAACCAACATCTTGCAGTTGTTTTGTTTGATTCTGGATCGTCGCATTCTTTCATGAGTCAAGCATTTGCACAAAAGCATAATCAACCAGTTACAGACCTGGGCTATGGCTACCGCATCAGCTCAGCAGGGGCAGATGTGTTGACCAATAGAGTGGTCCGAGGGGCAACCCTGGATGTAAGTGCCCGAGTTTTTCGGGTAAATCTAGTGGTCATGCCTGGGTTAGTTTTGGATGTTATCATGGGCATGAACTGGATGAGAGAATGGGATGCGGTCATAGATACTGGAAAGAGGATGTTATCTCTCAGAGAACCACAGGGCAGTAACTCTTTTCAAGTACCTCTGCCCCGTCGTCTTGACTTTGCTAGCATCTCCTGTGCTACGCACGTGGTCCCTTTACCACAGATCCCAGTAGTCTGTGAGTTCCCCGATGTGTTTCCCGAGGAATTACCAGGACTTCCCCCAGATAGGGAGGTAGAGTTTGTAATCGAGTTGATACCGGGTACAGCACCAATATCTAGAAGGCCGTACCGGATGCCACCAAACGAACTCGCAGAATTGAAGAAACAACTGAAGGAGTTACTAGAAAAAGGGTTCATCCGGCCCAGCTCGTCGGAATGGGGTTGTCCAGCGTTGTTTGTGAAAAAGAAGGATCAGTCGTTGCGCATGTGCGTGGACTATCGTCCACTCAATGCAGTGACAATCAAAAATAAGTATCCCTTGCCAAGGATTGACATCCTGTTTGATCAGTTATCCAAGGCAAGAGTGTTCTCTAAGATAGATTTGAGATCTGGGTATCACCAAATCAAGATTCGTCCGCAAGATATCCCGAAGACTGCTTTTTCCACCAGATATGGGTTGTACGAGTATCTTGTCATGTCCTTTGGGTTGACAAATGCTCCTGCATACTTTATGTATCTGATGAATTCGGTCTTTATGCCAGAATTGGACAAGTTTGTTGTGGTGTTTATCGATGATATTCTGGTATATTCAGAAAATGAGCAAGATCACGCCGAACATCTGAGAATCGTGCTGACACGATTACGAGAGCATCAGTTATATGCCAAGTTCAGCAAGTGTGAGTTCTGGTTGAAGGAAGTTCCGTTCCTAGGGCACATTTTGTCTGAAAAAAGGGATTGCCGTAGATCCATCAAAAGTGCAGGAAGTCATGGACTGGAAGGCACCAACTTCTGTCTCGGAAGTTAGAAGTTTTCTTGGTCTGGCCGGGTATTATCGTCGTTTCATACCTGACTTCTCCAAGATTGCTAAGCCAATGACAAGTTTGCTACAAAAGGATCATAAGTTTGTCTGGACGGAAGGGTGTGAGTTAGCCTTCCGCACCTTGCGAAAATTGCTAACCACTGCTCCCGTTCTGGCACAACCTAATATAGAGAAGCCTTTTGATGTGTTTTGTGACGCATCGAAGAGTGGCCTGGGGTGTGTGTTGATGCAAGATGGCAGGGTGATAGCTTATGCTTCCCGACAGTTGAGAAAGCATGAAGTCAACTATCCAACGCACGACCTCGAGTTAGCAGCTGTGGTGCATGCTTTGAAGATTTGGAGACATTATCTACTAGGAAATAAGTGTCACATTTACACCGATCACAAGAGTTTGAAGTACATCTTCACTCAGTCCGAGCTGAATATGAGGCAACGACGGTGGTTAGAGCTAATCAAGGATTATGACCTGGAAGTTCACTATCATCCAGGCAAAGCTAATGTGGTCGCAGATGCTTTGAGTCGCAAACCGCACTATCAAATGGTTCAACCGTTGTTTGAAGATGGGTTCAATCTTATGCATCCTGAGGTCTTATGTCATATACAACTCAGTTGTTCACTCGAGAGTCAAGTCATTGAAGGTCAGAAAACAGACAGGGGTATTTTCCACATCAAAGAGAAGATCAAAGATGACCCAAGGACTCAGTTTTGGGTTGATGAGAAGGGGGTACTGTGGTTTCAACAGCGGTTAGTGGTCCCGAAAGATCGGGAGTTGAAGAATCGCATCATGGATGAAGCCCATCTCTCTAAGCTTTCTATTCATCCTGGCAGCAGCAAAATGTATCAAGATCTAAGGCCCCACTTTTGGTGGACCAAGATGAAGAAAGAAATAGCAGCTTATGTGGCCCGTTGTGACACGTGTTGCAGAGTTAAGGCCATCCATATGAAACCTGCAGGTCTGTTGCAACCGTTATCAGTTCCGGAGTGGAAATGGGAAGAGGTCAGTATGGACTTTATCACGGGTTTACCAACCACAAGGAAGGGGAATGACTCGATTTGGGTAATCATAGATCGATTAACCAAATCGGCCCATTTCATCCCTGTGAAGACTCGTTACCGACCTCCCGAGTATGCTGATATATATATGGCTGAGATCGTCAAATTGCATGGTATTCCCAAAACTATCATATCGGATAGAGGACCGCAGTTCACTGCTCACTTCTGGGAGCGCATGCATAAGAGCTTGGGGACCAGTCTGATAAGAAGCACGGCGTATCATCCCCAGACTTCAGGTCAAACCGAGAGGCTAAATCAAGTGTTAGAAGATATGTTGAGAGCCTGTGTGCTATCATCCAAGGGATCATGGGAATCGTGGTTACCTTTGGCTGAATTCTCCTACAATAATAGTTATCAAGAGAGCATCAAGATGGCCCCGTTTGAAGCTTTGTATGGTCGAAGATGTCGAACTCCGTTAAACTGGGTTGAACCTGGTGAAAGAAGATACTATGGTATCGACTTTGTGAATGACGCCGAGAAAAAGGTGCAGATTATACAGCAACATATGCAAGCAGCGCAATCACGACAGAAGAGTTATGCTGATAAGAGAAGAAGGCCACTTGAATTCAACATAGGTGACTATGTGTACCTCAAGGTTACGCCAATGAAGAAAGTTCAACGTTTCCGAGTTCGAAGCAAGCTTGCACCCAGATATGTGGGACCGTACCAAGTGCTAGAGAGGAAAGGCCCAGTGGCCTATAAGATTTAGTTACCTGAAGAGATGAGCTTGATCTTTCCGGTCTTCCATGTGTCGCAACTACGGAAATGTTTGAAAGTGCCTGAGCAAAGAATTGAACCCCGAGGGATCAAAATAAAAGCAGACTTAGAGTATAAAGAGCAGCCAGTGGGAATCGTGGATACCAAGGAGCGAGTAACCCGAAACAGAATTGTCAGAACATATAAGGTCGTGTGGAGTCATCATGACGATAGGGATGCCACCTGGGAAACAGAGGATTACTTAAAAACAGTTTACCCAAAGTTTCATAAGAAATGGTTAGTAACCCAAAATCTCGGGACGAGATTTCCCTAAGGAGGGAAGGGCTGTAACACCCTAGGTGTTAAGCATGCACTTAGTCTTACCAAAGTCATGCATAAGCATTCCCATCAAGCATAAGCATCATGAGCATGACACTCTTTTTAAAAGTATGATTTTATGTGCATCATCTCATGTGTTCTAAATATGTTAAAAATATGATGCTTGCTTCTAAAATTGTGAAAAATTCAAATTAGGTTGATTTATGTGTGAGAAGAATTTAGAATATTTTTGTGCAATTTTTGGAGCTATGGAATTTGAGAAATGGGATTTATACAAAATATCCAAAATAACTTTATTTAAAAACCTAGAACTAAGTTTTAATTGGTAGTTCAAATTCTATTTAGAATTTGGTCTTACCTATTAAAGCAAAGTTGTAGAGTTTTTAGTTTGGCATCACTTTGCTTTTGGGTGAAAATGGTGAAAACGATTTGAAAATGGTCAAAATGCTTTTGGAAGAGGATTTAAGAAAAGAAAATTTAAAAAAAAATGGAAAAGGGAAAAGGGGGCGCTAGCAGGCCGCGGCCTCGCTTCTGGCCCACTGGCCGAAGCCGGCTCGGCCCGCCCGCGCTCTCCCCTCCCCCTTCCCCGCGCTCGCGCCCGCGTCCGCGCGCGGACGGCCTCGCCGCGACGCCGTGGCGCGCCGGCAGGACTCGGCCGCCGCGTGGCGAGCATGCGGCAGCGAGGACGCGCCCCGGTCGGCCACCAAAGCGCCCCGGTCGCGCTCGCCTCTGCCCCCGCTCCCATTTGCGCCCCTCAGCTCTCTCTCTCTCTCGCTCTCTCGCCCTCGCCCCGCACGCGCAGAGCACCGCCGTCGCCATTGGAGCCCGAGCTCCGCCTCGGCTGTTCCTCCTCCGTGCGTGCGCCATTCTTCAATTAGTTCTTCCCCGAGCTTCGCCTTCGCTCCGCCGTTGCGAAACGCTCATCTGAGCGCTCGGTAAGGCATGGTGAGCCCCGCTCGCCCTCGCTTTCTTCTCCGGCGAGAGCTCCGCCGCCGCACGCGTGGTCCGCGCGTCTCCATGCCTTCCGGTGCTGCGTAGTTGGCGCATCGTGTTCGCCTTGGCACCGCGATGCTCGCAAGCCCCTCCAGCCACGCTCTACCGAGCCGGCGTCCCGTACCGACGACGAGCAGCGCCGCCGCTCCGCCATGGCCGGTGGCGAGCCTGCTCCGGTCCGTTTTAGGCCGCGCAAATGGGTGCCCTAGGTCCGCCGTGAGCCGTAGAGCGTGTAGAGCCGCTTGATTCGCCGAAAGGGGTCGCCGACCGTGAGCTCCGGCTCGCCGGAGCTCCTCCCCCTCTGCGCTCTGACCAGCGGGCCCTGCTGGCAGGCGGGTCCGCTCGTCAGCGGCCGCGGGTGCACTGCACCGGGTGCACCTAGCGGGTCTCGGGGTGGATTTGATTTGTTTTCAGAAAAATAATTTCCAGGAAATGATTTAAATGTTCAAAAATCCATATCTTGATGAATATAGCTCCAAAAATGGTGAAATAAATTTTGGTGTGTTCCTTATTTCCAGATCTATATCCTAGTATGATTGCATGTCATGTTGGAGCAACTTTTCTGTGTGAATATATTTTATCCATGATTTTGTTAAACTTGGAAAATGCATAGTAAATGAAATATGGCTCAGAAAAATGTGAAACTTGTTTTGCTGGCTCTGCATGTGTGTTTACTCACTGAGAAAATATTGTTACATATTATTTGATGTATAAATGAATTTATGGTAATTTAAATGCTTGCATGGCAGTGCTTTATGATTTTTAATAATTAATTGGGTCATGCAATAAATCTGGAAAATTTTGTGGGTGTTTCTTATGATATTAGACAAATTGTAAAAATATGAAATCTGTTGTTTGACACTTATACCACAGTAGGGTGATTATACTTACTTTATTACTTAATCTTGTGATTTTTGTGGCTCAAAATAGGTAACCAAAAATTATGAAAAATTTACAGTAGACTTTATGATTAGCTAGTAGTCTCCTGTAATTTTTCTGGAATTTATTGATGAACAGAATTGCATGTGATTTTTAATGGGCTTAGAAATGAATAAAGAAAATTATGAATAGTTGTGTATGTGGGTTGAATGGACTAAGTTGGGTTTGGTGTATCTTTGAAGCATCATGTAGGTTGCTGATGTCATTTGAAAAATAATTATAGAAGAGAATGTAAGATGTTTGATTCAAATGTTTATTCTTGGATGATGTTGACTACCTTGTAATAAGCATGACCAAGTGCATTACCTATGCATCATAACATGACTCCTTTGGTACTCCCTCATGTAAGCATCCACTCGGGCATCTCGCACTCCACTCATGAGCATATATGCATCATACAGGCTCGCAGGAGAACGAGGTGGGAACCGAGGAACCCGAGGAGCTTCAGGAGCAGGAACCTCCAGAAGCACAGGAACCCGGAGAGGAATTGCAGGAGTGTCCGGATCACCGACCCAGCACGTTTGAGAAAGGCAAGCCCCGGAGCATTCTAAGTCTCCCTATTCTCGCTAACTTATATAAAGTGCTATACTTGTTCTACTGTATTGCATATTAAGTGATAGGAGTTGCCATGTCTCTATTTACACTAGAGAGCTACCTAAAGTTTCTTTACAAGTATGTAAGCTACTCTAGTTTGCAAGAAAGTAAGAGAGAAGGTTTGATCTTTATACCACCGCATAGAGGGGATGAACCAATCAATAATATGAAGTCCAATCACCGGGAGAAATCCAAAGTACAATCACAATGGAGAAACATGATTTTCTCCCGAGGTTCACGTGCTTGCCGGCACGCTACGTCCCCGTTGTGTCGACCAACACTTGGTGGTTCGGTGGCTAAGAGGTGTAGCACGAACCTCGTCCTCACTAGGACACCACAAGAACCTACCCACAAGTGAGGTAGCTCAATGACACGAGCAATCCACTAATGTTGCCTTTGGCACTCCGCCGAGGTAGGCACAAACCTCTCACAATCACCGGGAGATGGCCACGAACAATCACCAACTCGTGCCAATCCTCCTCCACTGCTCCAAGCCGTCTAGGTGGCGGCAACCACCAAGAGTAACAAGAAAACAGCAGCTAGAACGATCCCCAAGTGCCACTAGATGCAATCACTCAAGAAAATGCACTTGGAATCACTCCCAATCTCACAAAGATGTATAATCTATGAAGGAGATGAGTGGGAGGTGTTTGCTTAGGGTCACAAGGATGTCAAGTATGTTAGAATGCCAAGAGAGTGAGCCCCAAGCCGGCCAAACACGTATTTATAGCCCCTCAAACAAATAGAGCCGTTGGCTCTTTCACTGGGCAAAACACGAGGTCACCGGACGCTCTAAAAGGGGCACCGGACGCTCAACACCAGCGTCCGGTGCTCCAGAAGCCAGCGTCTGGTGTGTGTTTTCTCAGCGAAAAACACTCCCGCGACTTCTCCAAATTTTTCCACCGGCGCAATAGAAAATATGCACTTCATTTTCCGTGGGAGGGAGAGAGGAACCCATCCTCTCTCTACCCTTCAAACTCCACCTCCTTCTCAAAGTGTGCCAACACCACAACGTGTAAACCAACAAGTGCACGTGTGTTAGCATTTTCACAACCATTTTCTTCGAAGGAGTTAAGTTAGCTCACTAGGTTCTAAATGCATGCACATGAACAATGACACCAAGTGGCACTTGATAACCGTTTAGCCAAAGAATTCCCCTCTTTATAGTACGGCTATCTATCCTAAATGTGACCACACCCTCTATGGTGTCTTGATCACGAAAACCAAAACCCTAAGCAACACCTTTACCTTGAACTCCATAGGGTTTTGTTTTTCTCTTTCTTCTTTTCCAAGTTGAGCAATTGATCATCTTGTGGTCATCACCATCATCACCATGATCATCAATTGCTCCATCACTTGGCATGTACCAACCTCATTAAGTCTACACACACTTAGTATAGAGGTTAGTACTAGGGTTTCATCAATTATCCAAAACCAAACTAGGGCTTTCAATCTCCCCCTTTTTGGTAATTGATGACAACCCTCTTTACAAAGATTTTCAATAAAATTTTTCTTGGAGTCATGTTGCTTGCCCAAGCATTTTACCATGTGCAAAGGTTATGGACAAGTTTCCAAAACCCAAATTGGTAGCAATTACTCCCCCTACATATGTGCTAAGAGTTTGGATTTGAAAGCTTGCACATAAGCTTGAATAGGAAGTATAGGAGTCAATTTCTACCAAATGATGCTAAGGTGTAAAGAATGGACATTTGAAGCGTGATACCAATCGGAGTTGCCAATATACACCATCCTTAGCACCATTAGTAACTAGACATTCACAAAGACTAGAACACCCCGTGAGATCATCATTATAGATAAGGTTCTAGTACCACTTGTGAAACAACTAAAAGTCTAGTTACACTATCTATGCATGCTAGTTCTTCATTTTATCAATCAAGCCTACAACTAGCATACATCACACAAGCAAGGTATTGGAGAGAAAGCTTCTAAGACTAATGCAAATGCAAGGAAACATATGTGATGCACATACAAATGCAACATATAAGTTTATGAGCTTGCTCCCCCTACTTGTGTGCTTCAAAATTTTTAATTGATCCCCTTCTTTTATCATGTTACTCCCCTATCTTATATCTTTGGGAAATTTTCTCCCCCTTTGTCATCAATGACCACAAAAGGTGAGCTCAAATTTTAGATAGGTTAGTGTGAAACCATGTGAAGTGAGATCATTTTCCCAAATTTGGTCCAATCTAGATTACTTGCCTAAGATATTTAACTCGGTTTGATCCAAGGACAAGCTTCTTCACACCTCCAAATAAGGGTTATCTTGTACCATGTTGAGTTAAACACTTATAGCTCATATTCTAGATCAAACACTAGGATTGCAAGCCCACAAACATGTCATATGCTACCACTAGATCAAGTCAAGCATAGAAGCAATAGTGGTACCATACAAGCATCAAAATCATTTGATTTTTATGAAAGAGCCTAAGACATGTAAGGAATGACTAGATGCACTAAACACATCCATAGCAAAGATGGATGACATGTCAAACAATTTAACCTTGCTTTGCTCGAAGGAGAGGCATGTCATATAGTGGGGGTGCATCAACACATATTTGAGAAGTCAAGTATGTTCAATTCATTCCTTAGCTTGCAAAACCTCTTCTAATCAAGTGGCTTGGTGAATATGTCGGCAAGTTGATCATCGGTGCCTATACTCTCAATGCAAATGTCCCCTTTTTGTTGGTGATCTCTTATGAAATGATGGCGGACATCTATATGCTTTGTTCTGAGTGTTGAGCCGGATTGTTGGTGAGCTTCACGGCACTTTCATTGTCACATAGCAATGGCACTTCTTTGAAATTGATTTCAAAGTCCTTCAAAGTTGCCTTCATCCATAGGATTTGTGCACAACAACTACCGGCTGCAATGTACTCCGCTTCGGCGGTTGATAGTGCAACACTATTTTGCTTCTTGGATGACCATGAGACAAGTGATCTACCCAATAGTTGACATGTGCCCGATGTGCTTCTTCTCTCAACTTTGCATCCCACATAGTCTGAGTCGGAATATCCAACAAGTTCAAACTTTGCACCTTTGGGATACCACAAACCAACATTTTGTGTATGCTTCAAGTATCTCAATATTCTCTTTGTTGCCTTCAAATGACTTTCTCTTGGTGAGGCTTGGAATCTTGCACACATCCATACACTAAACATGACATCTGGTCTTGATGCGGTCACATAGAGTAGGCTTCCAATCATAGACCGATACAACTTTTGATCCACCATATTTCCACTTGTATCACTATCTAGGCTTCCATTTGTTCCCATTGGAGTGCTAATTGATTTTGCATCATCCATTCCAAACTTCTTGAGCATGTCTTTTATGTACTTGCCTTGACTCACAAATGTGCCATTCTTCAATTGCTTGATTTGAAGACCAAGGAAGTAACTAAGCTCTCCAATCATTGACATCTCAAACTCATTAGCCATCATGTTTCCAAACTCCTCACAAAATTCTTGATTGGTTGATCCAAATATGATATCATCAACATAGATTTGCAACACAAACAAGTCCTTTCCAATCTTCTTGGTGAAAAGAGTGGTGTAAACCTTGCCCATCTTGAAACCTTTAGAGAGTAAGAAATCTCTCAATCTCTCATACCATGCTCTTGGTGCTTGCTTCAAACCATACAATGCCTTTCTTAGCTTGTAAACATGGTTGGGTTTCTTGTCATCTTCAAAACCGGGAGGTTGCTCAACATATACTTCTTCATTGATATAACCATTGAGAAATGCACTTTTCACATCCATTTGATATAACTTGATATTATGTGCACAAGCATAGGCCAACAAGATCCTAATTGCTTCGAATCTTGCAACCGGGGCATATGTTTCACCAAAGTCAAGACCTTCAACTTGAGTATAGCCTTGTGCTACCAATCTTGCTTTGTTTCTTACAACTATCCCATCTTGATCTTGCTTGTTGCAAAAGACCCATCTAGTACCAATGACATTGTGATCACTAGGCCTCTCAACTAATTCCCATACTTGATTTCTCTTGAAGTTGTTAAGCTCTTCATGCATAGTATTGACCCAATCAACATTTCTCAATGCTTCATCAATCTTCTTAGGCTCAATGTGAGACACAAAGGAGAAATGCTCACAAAATTATGCTAATCTTGATCTATTTTGCACTCCTCTTTGAATTTCACCTATGATATGATCCAATGGATGATCTCTTGCAATATTTGTTGGTTGGAGTATTTGCACTTGATTGGTTGCACTTGGTTGATCATGAGATGATGTACTAGCTTGTTGATCTTGCACTTGTGTACCACTTGTACTAGCTTGGTTTTGATCATGAGAACCACTAGCTTGCACATTAGAGGTAGGAAGCACTTGATCTTTGTCATCTTCAACATCAATCACCTCTCTTGGCCTTAAATCACCAATGTCCATATTCTTCATTGCATCAGCCAATTGAGTGCCTCTCACATCATCTAGATTCTCATCTTCCTCTTGAGAGCCATTGGTTTCATCAACTTCAACATCATGCACCTCCTCAAGAGTACCACTAGCCAAATTCCACACTCTATAAGCTTTGCTAGTAGTGGAGGAACCAAGCAAGAAACCTTCATCACATTTCTTTTCAAATTTACTCAATCTAGTGCTTTTCTTCAATATGTAGCATTTGCAACCAAAAACCCAAAAATATGCAAGGTTGGGCTTTCTTCCATTCAAGAGCTCATATGGAGTCTTCTCCATCATTGGGTGACAATAGAGTCGGTTGCTATAGTAGCAAGCCGTGTTGATTGCTTCGGCCCAAAAGGAATGACTCACATTGTATGCACTCAACATTGATCTTGCCATCTCAATCAAGGTTCTATTCTTCCGCTCAACAAGACCATTTGATTGTGGAGTATACTTGGCCGAGAATTGATGCCTAATGCCAAATTCATCACAAAGCTCATCAACTCTTGTGTTCTTGAATTCACTTCCATTGTCACTTCTTACTTTCTTGATGGTTGTTTCAAACTCATTGTGTATTCTCTTGACAAATGATTTGAAGGTTGCAAAAGCATCACTCTTGTCACTAAGAAAGAATACCCATGTGTATCTTGTGAAATCATCCACTATCACAAATCCATATTTATTTCCACCAATGCTTGTGTATGTAGTTGGTCCAAATAAGTCCATGTGCAACAACTCAAATGCCTTGCATGTACTCATGATGCTTTTCTTTGGATGAGTGTTGCCAACTTGCTTTCCGGCTTGACATGCACTACAAAGCTTGTCTTTCTCAAATGTGACATCTTTCAAGCCTCTAACAAGATCATGCTTGACTAACTTGTTCAATTGTTTCATTCCAACATAACCAAGCCTTCTATGCCATAACCAACCCATGTTAGATTTAGTGAGCAAGCATGTTGATAATTGAGCTTCACTAGCATTGAAATCAACTAAGTATAGATTCTCATATCTAAAGCCTTTGAATATCAAGTTAGAGCCATCTACACTTATTATTTCTACATCATCAACTCCAAATATGCATTTGAAACCAAGATCACAAAGTTGAGCTACGGATAGCAAGTTGAAGTTCAAGCTCTCTACTAGTAGCACATTGGAAATGCTCAAGTCATTGGATATAGCAATTTTACCAAGCCCTTTGACCTTGCCTTTGCCATTGTCACCAAATGTGATACTATCAACACCATTGTCATCATTTGGATTGATTAAATTGAACATTCTTGAATCACCGGTCATGTGTTGTGTGCACCCACTATCAAGCACCCAATGCCTTCCTCCGGCTTTATAGTTTACCTACAAAACAAATCAATGTTTCTTAGGTACCCATACTTGTTTGGGTCCTTGGAGGTTAGTGACTAAGCTTTTTGGTACCCAAATGGCCTTCTTCTTTGGACCCACAATTGGTGTACCAACAAACTTAGCATGCACACCCTTCGCACCCTTGGTAAGCACATAACAAGAATCAAAAGGAATGTAAGGTGCATTAGCAATTTTCTTGTTCTTGTTCATTTTATTGCAATTAAGCTCTAGGTGCCCAACTTGCTTGCATTTGTTGCAATACCGACCATTGCTCTTCACAAAGCTAGGCTTGTGAGTTGCAAAGGCTTTCTTGCCCTTCTTGGGGGTATAGCCTAATCCCTCTTTGTTGAGAAAAAACCTTTGGCTACCCAAGCACTTTAGCAAGCGGGCCTCACCACCATAGGCCTTGCCTAGGGCGTGAGTGAGCTTATCCACCTCTCTCTTGAGAGTCTCATTCTCATCCTTTAGTGAGGTATCACAAGTGACACTAGCACTAGAAGTAGAGGTAGAGTTAGTGGTGGTGGATGAAGACCTACAAGAAGAGTTAGTGGCAACAACAATAGGTGGGTTGGGTGATTCTTTATTTAAGTCACATGTTGTGCCCACATCACATGATACAACAACCTTTTCCTTGTTCTCTTCTAATAACAAGGAGTGAGCTTTTTCAAGCTTGGTGTGAGCCTTGCCAAGCTTCTCATGGGCTTCCACTAGCCTCTCATGATTAGCATTGAGCTCATCAAAGGATTGCTCAAGAGCTTTTAACTTCTTGGCCAATTCTTTGCACTTCTTGTTTTTAGATTGAATGAGAGAATTGGCTTGTTCTAACATGTCCATGAGTTGTTCATTAGTGAATTCATTTTCATCATCACTATCACTATCATGTTCCTGTTCACTTTCACTCTCATCATATTGTACCTTGTGGCCCTTGGCCATGAAGCATGAAGGAGTGTCGAAGAGTGATGGCTTGTTGTTGATAGCAATGCTAGCAAGTGCCTTCTTCTTGGATGCTTTGTCATCATCACTTGAATCATCATCCGAAGAGGCATCACTATCCCATGTCACAACATAGGATCCACCCTTCTTCTTCTTTTTGAAGACCATCTTCTTCTCCTTCTTTTCTTTCTTCTCCTTCTTGTTCTTCTTGTCATGCTCATCATTGTCACTATTGTAAGGACAATCTGCCACAATATGATTGGGGCTTTTACACTTGTAGCATAGCCTCACATGCTCCTTGTTCTTGAAGTGATCTCTTCTCTTTCTTGTGTGATAGCCCTTTTTCTTCATCATCTTGCCAAACTTGCGGACAAAGAGTGCTAGTGCTTCATCATCACTATCATCATTGGAGCACTCCTCATCACTTGATTCTTCTTTCTTGGCCTTGCCCTTGTTCTTGCTCTTGGATGAAGAGCTAGCTTTGAATGCTACTCTTCTTCTTCTTGTCACCATCATCCTTCTTCATGACCTCATCATCATCATTGTCATTGTATTGATCTTCGGTCATGACATCTCCAAGTACCTCATTGGGAGATACACCCGTTAATCCACCTCTAAAGATGATTGTTCTCAATATCTTAAACCTCTTGGGCAAGCACATCAAGAACTTGTGAATAAAGTCCTCATCCTTCACTTTCTCACCTAGGCCCTTGAGATCATTGATAATGACTTGGAGCCTATAGAACATCTCCGGTATGGACTCATCATCCTTCATCCTTAAGTTGGATAGCTTGTCCTTGAGCATATACAACTTGCCACTTTTTACCGTTGTAGTGCCCTCATATGTTTGTTCTAGCCTTGTCCATAGTTCACTAGCCTTCTCAAGATCTTTGACTTGTTCAAACACCTTTGAATTAATGCCATTATAGATTGTGTTGAGAGCCATAGTATTGCATTGCTTGTTGGCTCTCTCATTATCGGTGGGGTTAGCCGGATCAAGAATCACAAAGTCATTTTCGGTGACTTCCCACACTCTATCATTTATTGATCTAAGATACATTTTCATCTTTCTCTTCTAATAGTCAAAAGAACTTGTGCCATCGAAGAACGGTGGTTTGCCCCCAACATGGTTGAACACTATTTGAGCCATAATTTGAGCACCGAGGTTGTTAAGCCTTCACAAATGGTGACCACGGCTCCGATACCACTTGAAAGGTCCTAATATGGCAAGAAGGGGGGTGAATAGCCTATTAAAAAGTTGTACAAATTCACTAGAGCAATAGGTTAGTAAATAACAAAGCAAAGCTTTTTGCTCTAGCTCTAAGGGGTTTTTGCAAGCCACCTATCCAATAATTCTACTTGATATTATCACTAGGCACACAAGAGCTATGTCTCTACTTACACTAGAGAGCTACCTAAAGTTTCTATACAAGTATGTAAGCTACTCTAGTTTGCAAGAAAGTAAGAGAGAAGGTTTGATCTTTATACCACCGCGTAGAGGGGATGAACCAATCAATAATATGAAGTCCAATCACCGGGAGAAATCCAAAGTACAATCACAATGGAGACACACGATTTTCTCCCGAGGTTCACGTGCTTGTCGGCACGCTATGTCCCCGTTGTGTCGACCAACACTTGGTGGTTCGGTGGCTAAGAGGTGTAGCACGAACCTCGTCCTCACTAGGACACCACAAGAACCTACCCACAAGTGAGGTAGCTCAATGGCACGAGCAATCCACTAATGTTGCCTTTGGCACTCCGCCGAGATAGGCACAAACCTCTCACAATCACCGGGAGATGGCCACGAACAATCACCAACTCGTGCCAATCCTCCTCCGCTACTCCAAGCCGTCTAGGTGGCGGCAACCAGCAAGAGTAACAAGAAAACCGCAACTAGAACGATCCCCAAGTGCCACTAGATGCAATCACTCAAGCAAATGCACTTGGAATCACTCCCAATCTCACAAAGATGTATAATCTATGAAGGAGATGAGTGGGAGGTGTTTGCTTAGGCTCACAAGGATGTCAAGTATGTTAGAATGCCAAGAGAGTGAGCCCCAAGCCGGCCAAAAATGTATTTATAGCCCCTCAAACAAATAGAGCCGTTGGCTCTTTCACTTGGCAAAACACGAGGTCACCGGACGCTCTTAAAGGGGCACCGGACGCTCAACACCAGCGTCCGATGCTCTAAAGTCAGCCACGTGTCGCCTTTGAAACTTCTTGTGTCAGAGTCTAACGGTCACCTGCAGTGCACCGGACGCTGAGCAAGTTGCACATCAGACTCATGCGTAGAGAGTTCCGCAAACCTACGGGTCACCGGACGCTAAGCACCGGTAGCATCCGGTGCTCACCAGACCCATGCACAGAGAGGGTCGCAAAAACGCCCGCACACTAGACGCTAACCATCGGACGCACAGGCCTGCGTCCGGTGCCTGTCTTGATCACCAAAACCAAAACCCTAAGCAATACCTTTACCTTGAACTCCATAGGGTTTTGTTTTTCTCTTTCTTCTTTTCCAAGTTGAGCAATTGATCATCTTGTGGTCATCACCATCATCACCATGATCATCACTTGCTCCATCACTTGGCATGTACCAACCTCATTAAGTCTACACACACTTAGTATAGAGGTTAGTACTAGGGTTTCATCAATTATCCAAAACCAAACTAGGGCTTTCACTCGTCCATCATTTCAACACCTTGTATCCATAACATTTTCATCTCCACCATTAAGGGCTCCAAGAAAACATCCATGTCAACTCTAGGTTGGACTAGTCCAGAGATAAGTATGGTTAGCAAAAGGTATTTTCGCTTCTGCATCAACCATGGAGGAAGGTTGTAGATGGTGAGAATCACCGGCCATGTGTTGTGCTTGCTGCTCCTCTCAGCAAATGGATTTATTCTGTCGGTACTCAGTGCAAACCTAACATTTATTGGTTCGCTGGCAAAGTCTTGATGGTTCTCATTAAAATCTTGCCACTGCTTTCCATCGGCTGGATGGCGAAGCTTGCCATCATTTTTGTGCTCATCCGAAGCATGCCAACTCATAAGTTTTGCATCGTTAGGGTTAGCAAACAAACTCCTCAGTCGATCTACCACTGGAAGGTACCACATCACTAAAGCAGGAATCTTTTTCTGCGCATAATAATCAACCTCTTCTTTATCTTTGTTGGTGGGTTTTGAACTCTGCTGGGTCTTCTTTTGGGTCTTCTTTTGCTTCTTCCCTGCTTTACACATGGAGGCAGCACAATCCTCATGTCGATAGTCTTTATTTGTCTTATACCGACTTGCACCACACTTTGGACACTTATCCAAGTCCTTGTATTCATCACCGCGATATAGGATACAATGATTCCTACACGCATGGATCTTCTCGACACCCATAGTGAGCGGACTGATCAGCTTCTTTGCATGGTACGTGTTAGCAGGCAATTTGTTCTCCTTAGGAAGCATGTCTCCGATAATACTTAAGAACGTATCGAATCCAACATCAGACAGACCATACTTGGCTTTTGTCATCAGTAGTTTTAGCACAGATCTTAGCGTCGTGAACTCTTTGGTACAACCCTTGGACTCATCATACAGAGGCTCTTCAGCCGCCTTCTTCAAGGCCTCCATCCCTTTCATTAATAACATTGATGGTTCAGTATGACGATGCAACATTGCCTCTAAGAATTCAAAATCTTCCACGACTGTATCATTTGGTAACACATGAGTTCTATCATTAGCATTTCTCCTAGCAAAACCACCAGCTGTAACATTTAGCACAACATGTTCACTTTGGTGTGTGTCGTGCAAAAACTGAAATCCTTCGTCAGGCATGCCTGGACCGTCGACGTCAATATTCGCAGGGTCCCCAATTGTATAAGGTGCCGAGCTACCCTCTCCATGCTTTGTCCAAATCAAGTAATCCTTCATAAATCCTCGGCATACCAGATGAGAAATGATTGCTTCAGTATCTTCATAAATATTAATAATTCTGCAGTCGATGCATGGACAATATATGTGCTTCTCTTTGTTCTCAAAGCATGGTTCTTAGCAGCATCAACAAACCTATGGACCTCAGGTATGTATGATGGATCTAGTCTTGATAAGTTATACATACAGAAGGACCGCTCTATCATTAGCTGTGCAAAAATTAGTAAATTAATTGATCTCAATGCAAAACAAGTAGTTTAGGAAAATTGTCATTTAACCTTTCAAACAACAACTTGTGAAGATGAAAACCTCCAACTTGTATATCTATCAAATTTGTAGACCTCGGAGCTAACATTAAAAATAAAGACAAAACCTAAGTGACAATAAAAAAACTAACAACTAAATCAAATTGACAAGGTAGAAAAACACCATTGATGGAATCAACTAAATATATACCTTGATTCACTATAATAAATTTGAGAAGAAAATATGGAAATGGTCAGAAGAGAGACATCATCTTAAGCAACCTAAACATATTGCATAATTGAATCAAATTTTACATAAAAAATAACATCCTAAACAATAGAAAACTTATCTTTCTCTTTCTTCCCAAGCCTGGAAACACCATTCATGGAAAGCACTACATATATATTTCTTGGATTCACTAATTAGAGAAGAAAACATAGAAAAAAAGAGAGGATAGACTTCATCTAACCATCATAAGCAACCTCATTTGAGCAAATATAGTCCATACTTAGCTATTCCACTCTCTCTCTCTCATGGTGAAACCCTAGATCCAAAAAGTAGCTCTAGTTGAGCAAGAGGGAACAAAAAGAGCCTTTAGAGGCATCAACTAACCTTTCTTAGCCACCTCCTTCTAAGAAATGAAGATCAAAACCCCCCTCTTGTATTTTGGAAAAAACTGGACCTCCAAGATGTGCTCCAATGGAATGTGGCTGCGAGCTACAGTTCTGCCCGAGGAGGAAGAAGGGGGGCTGGGGGTATTTATAGAAAGAATAGCACAGGCGGTTTGCTTAAAAAATCGCCTGTGTAAATAGGTCTTTACAGCGGGTTCACATAAGAAAACCGCCTGTGTTAATGCTCAATTTACACAGGCGGTTTCCTTATGTCAACCGCCTGTGTTAATACATTAACACAGGCGGTTCACATAAGGAAACTGCCTGTGTAAATTTAGCATTCACACACGCGGTTTTCTTATGTGAACCGCATTTACACAGGCGGTTTTTAAGCAAACCGTACAAATTTATACCACAGGCGTGTTACAACTAAAACCGCCTGTGAAATTTTTTTCCCCCGCCGGCTTAGAGCATCTGTGTACTAGTAAATGCTACAGTATCCAGTAGCCAGAAACTAAAATTTTTGTGAACTAAACAAGACCTTGGCTGTTGTATTGATCCATTGCTGACTTGGCTTGGCTTATAGCCAACCTTATTAATCTTGCTCTAAGTCGTCTCTAAGCAGTAAATACTAGCAGCAAAAGAACGCAGATGATTAGGAGAGAGAGAAAAAAACATCTTTATCTCCATCCATGTGCTTGCAGCCGGCTGTTAACTAGCAGCCCATTTTCTTCACTCTCTTCAATTCTCTCACCTTCATATATAACATGAATGGTCTTACAGGCTGCTGAGTAGGACTTATTATACTTGCTCTAAAGAAACTCAGACGCTAGCGACGACGGTTTCCATGCTGGACGATTTATAGTATAGACACTGAGGGCACCTCAGCTCGCACACCACACGAAAGTTTAGGACGTGTGGCTTTGCAGTGTGTGTTTTTTAAATCATTGTTGGATGGATGAATTGTTGTTGCTACCTCTTCAACCAACGTCGATAACCAAACGTGGATATAAAATATGCATTGCAATAGTCACCAGAGTGAGTACAAAATAATTGTATTAGTCACTTATCACAACGGACTTTACATAGTGGTAAGGAAGCAAAGCGATAAATTGTGAGTTGGATCTCGGTAGAGGAAAATCACTGATCTAGGTAGAGGATTCTAATATCATTTCCCAACCCCACTTCTATGTGTAGTAGTGTGCACGTGAATGTGAATTTATCTTTATTTGCCTCTCTATAACTCTCATGTTTTATATGACATATTGGACAAGGATTTTTAAGATAGGACTTGTTTAGTTGCTCAGAAATTTTACAAAAATTTTCAGCCGTCACACCGAATCTTGCAGCACATGCATGTAACATTAAATATAGATTAAAAATAACTAATTACACAGTTTATCTATAATTTACGAGACGATTCTTTTGAGCCCAATTAGTCTATGATTGGACAATATTTGTCAAATACAAACGAAAGTGTTATAGTGTCCATTTTGCAAAAAAAAAACTAAACAAGGCCGTAATCTACATAGTTACGAGTCCTAACCTTAATAGGTCTCGCTAATTTTGAGTAAGTTGAATAAGAATCCTAATTCTAACCCAAATAGAAAAGATACAAGGACAAGAAATCTATCTCTACCCTAATATTAAAACATGACAAGTTTTTTAGTTTGGTCCTTTTTCAATTTTTTTCTAGCACGTTGATTTTTTTACTTTTTTGCCGGGCCCCGTAAGTCAGAGGACACTAGGATAGGAGAGCCGCGTCCTCATCGGCCACGAAATGTCTTGATTTCTTTTCATGAATGTCTTTTTCCGATTTCATTATTTTTCAGTTCTGATTGTTCACTTACGTCCAATTTCTTTCTCTCTTTTAATTTTCCGATTCTGGTTTAGGTTCAGTTATGTTTTACTTATTTTCTTAAATTCAGCTGAACATGTTTCCATTCTGATATTTTCACATTGAAGTAAACACGAATGTGAAAATAGAAATAGGTAGATGAATAATAACAATAAAAATAAAGTATAAAAACAACATAATATATAGGCTTTAAACTCTAAAACTTTGACGGAGAAATAATTATTTTCGCCACAAAGTTATTAATGTAATATTAATTAAAAGCAAAACTCGTATTACTATAACCTGATTTTACCGATAGTCTAAAACAGCAAATTGTGAAACCAAATGTTGAAGTAGTTTGTTATCCAACTCAATCTAAATAAATGTGCCACTTGTATATATGCACTAGTGCAACCCTGACAGTGGAACAATGTGGAAAATAAAGAGTGACCATCTCTCCTAATCATTAGACGAAGTAGCTCTTGGCATCCATAACTAATTTCACACTAACTTGAGTTATAGATTTTTACGTATCTTCAAAAGAATTCATAAACTTGATATATATTTAACTATACAAATATATGGATAAAATTGATCTTAAGAGAAATCTATTCGCAAATGTTTTTGTGCTTACCAATGTGAAAAAAAAAATCTATTGGATCTTATTTTAATTTAATACAAGCTTAATTATGTATTGTCATATCAATGCCAAAATTTTCTTATACTTTGGTTGTCATCACAAAATAAATTATAGCTCTCAAACCTTATAAAAATAGGGAAACATAAATAGTTACATAATATTTTTTTTCCTGTTACAACGCACAGACACGGTTACTAGTAAGATATAAAAGCTGGTATGGTGTTAGTGGTTTCATCATAATTGTTATTTCTCATCCACCAACGATAACTGTGGTGCCAAAACTTTTAGTCTATGGATACAAGATAAGAGTGACTCGGAGAGCTTAAAGCTGTCATTTTAATACTCGTGTAATAGCGTAATGATACTGTTAGATAGTATATTATGTCTATGTGTTTAAACTAGAATTTCAAGGAAGAGTAAAAAATAGGTTGCAAACCTGCATAGCCCAATTAACAAGCCCAGTTGGGTTCTATGTCTTAGTGGGCTGCTCGACACCTAGCCGAGCCGGAATAAACGTCGTCGGACATGGATCCCTGCTTCTCCAGAGGAATCTTCCGGTGCCAACCTTGGGATGGGAGACGCCGTCCGATGGTTTCCGTCCGTATTTTTCCCGCCTGAATTATCTCGATGCGCACTGCAGTCGATGGGAGGCCACGCGCATTTTCTTTTCTTTTTGGTTTTCTATGTTTTCTATTCTTTTTTTATTCTTTTCTCTATTTTTCTCTTTCCTTATTCTTCTCTCATTTTTTGTTATCTTTTCATTTCTTTTTTTCATTCTATTTTTTTTTATTTTTGTGCTTCATTTTACATTTTTATTTTCATATGACTTTTTTATTCTTTAATTTTATATTTTATGTTTATTTTTTATTTTTTGTTTTTCCTTATTATTTTTTATGTTCACTTGGTGTAAATATGATGTTCTATTTTCATTTTTTCTTATCTTTTTTATTTTGATTTTCTTTTATTTGTTTATTTTCTAACTATGTTTTTCTTTTGATTCGTGTTTTTTATATTTTAATCTTTCTTTATTTTTTTATCTTTTTCATTTTTGTTTTCTTTTTATGTTTTTGGTTTTTATTTTTATTTTAATTTTTTACCTTTCTTTTATTTTATTTTCATTTTTTATGATGTTCTATATTGTTTTTTACATGATGTTCAATGTTTTTTTATGTTCAAGTATTATTTATGTGATATTTTTTTTATGTTCACATGTCTATCCGTATTTTGCGATGTTTTGTGTAATAGACATGTGATGTTCTATAATTTTTTTACTCTATAACGTATTTTAGTGATGTTTTATGTAATATTTTTTTTGATGTTCTATAATATATTTTAATGATGTTCACATAGTACACATGTGGTGTTCTATGATGTATTTAGTGATGTTCACACAATATATATGCAATAGAATGTTCTATAATTTATTTAGTGATGTTTTATAATGTATTTAGTAATGTTCACTTACTACATATATGATGTTCTATGTTATTTTTTAGGATGTTTTAAAAGTATCCATATGATGTTCTTTTTCATTTCTCTTTGTTACGTGTTTTTATTTTCCCCCATGCTTTGCTTTAGTTATTATTTGTATTACATTATATATTTATTTATTTTTAGCTATATTATAGTATCAATTTCTTATGAATATAGAACATTGTATCTGCTCAATAAAAAAATGTTCTATTTTTATAAGAGAAATGTTTGTTAATAAAAATTTATCTAAATATATTAATGTGAGATCTTGTTTTGAAGGATTTGCTACGAGAAATCTGATGATGTAATCGAAATTTAATTTGGATGTTTAGTTTGTTAGTTATAACTTTTTTAATTAGTTTGAAAATTGTAGATAAGGTGAGCCCTAGGCTGTAGATCTTTTCCCGTGCCCTGCCTGCTGCTGGCGCAGAGGTATGGATGGCTGACAGCAAAATTTATTGACGCGTGTATTGTTCGTACAGATTAGTAGTGGGAATTTTTTTTGGCGTGCTCGGTGCGTTCTTTGGCGGGAAACATCTGCCGCACGGTGGCTTTGGTCCGAACAGCCGGACTCTAGCAGCCCCGCTTCTCCACCGGCAAGGCGGCGACCGCTCAAGCCATTGTCGTCATCGACCTTGTTTGTAGCAGCCAGGAGGCGAGGTGAGCCATGGCCATCAGCCATGGGGACTAGAGCATCGAGCATGGAAGGATTATTGGTTGGAGCATTTTTTGGCTGGGCCTACCGCGCTAGCAGACCGAAACGTCCGCTGTCCATACCCGTCGGTTGGGCACGCCTACGAGGTTGACGTGGAGAATGAAGTGGCGGTGTCGATCCATTATAAGAGAGCAGCGCGCGTAGGAGCGTTTGAGGAAGATGGTGGAAGGAGCAGAGGAGAAGATGTATTGCATGGGCTAAACCATAGATTTTAGACTCTTATTTTACATAATCTCTTGGAGTTGCTCTTACCTACTAGTAATAAAATGGCAATATTGAAGAGGTGTTGAGAAAGAAGGGTTTTGCAGAGTTGTGGATTGAGTGGATGATGAAGGCTGTTTGTGGGGGCAAGTTGCAGTAAATCTAAACAGTGAGCTAGGATAATATTTCAGGAGCTACAAGGGTCTCAGACAAGGCGATCCTTTATCCCCTTGTTGTTCAATCTTGTTGCTGATGGTTTATCAGCAATCTTGGATAAAGCTGTGGAAAAAGGTGCCTGAGTGGCGTTACCCCTCATTTAGTTCATGGTGGGCTCACTCACTTACAATATGCTGATGACACTATATACTCTTCATTCAGAACACATATAGTAACATTGCAAACTTAAAGTTTTTGTTGTTCTGCTTCGAGGAAGTCACAGGTATGAAAATCAATTACAGTAAGTTAGAGGTGTTCACATTAGGTATAGATGACGTGGAGACTGCGAGAATTGCTGATGCCTTTAATTGTAAAGTCGGTAAGTTTCCAATGAAATATCTTAGCTTACCTATCAGCTATAAGAGATTATCAAAGGAAGAGTTGTCCTATGGTGGAAGATCAATTCTTATTAATTCCAGCCTCACTAGTATACCTATGTACACTATGGGTTTCTATTGGCTGCATGAAGGTACCCAAAAGAGGTTAGATTCTGCAAGAGGTAGATTTTTTTTGTGAAGGGGTTGGTAACAGAAAGAAGTATCATATGGTGAAATGGGAGGCCCTGGCTACCCCAAAAGATTTTGGCGGTTTGGGTTTTGTAGATACAAGAGCTATGAATACAACTCTGCTAGCAAAATGGTGCTATAAACTTGATAGAGGCGATGATAGTATGGCATTGCAAGTTCTAAGGAACAAATATCTGAAAGGTCAAAGTATATGTCAAAGCAAAATTAGAGGTGGCTCACAATTTTGGCAAGGGATTATGCATGCTAGGGAATGGTACGAGAGAGGAACAAGATGGATAGTTGGCAATGGAAGAAGAATTCGGTTTTGGCAAGATGTGTGTCTAGACAACTGCCCTTTAAAGATCAGGTTCCCGAGACTACACAAGATCAACAGGCAGCAAACCTAGTCAGTAGCAGAGATGTTTGCGGTAGATTGGGAGCTTGACTGGTCAGGAGGGATGCTCGGAGTTAATTGATTTGCAGGAAGCATTAGAGGTGATACAAATAAAAAAAGAGGATGATAGCTTAATCTGGGCTCTAGAATCTTCAGGCAGATTTTCAAGCAAGTCACTGTATAGACTTATGGTGAATCCTGGAGAAGTGGATGTAAGAATGAGAGATATTTGGGAAATTAAGCTTCCTCTGAAGATTAAAGTTTTCCTTTGGATGTTATGGCATGATAGGGTGCAGATTGGAGAACAAAGAAAAAAGAGGAAAAGCAAACACTCAGAGCTTTGCAAATATTGTGGGCGACTGGAAACTAGAGATCACCTCTTCTTTAACTTTAGTATAACTCAAATAATTTGGGTTTGGGTGCGGGTTAGCCTAAGATGGAATAGGAGGCCTACCTCGATGACTAACTTCCAATATATGCTTAACGCTGGAGAGATTGAGAGATCCAAGAGTATTAACTTCTTTGTGTTAGCTAGTGTTGCTTGGACTATGTGGAAGTCCAAAAATGACTGGGTGTTTAACAACAAACTCATCAAAACTCCCAAAGCTTTTCCTCACAAAGTCTTGCCTCTGTTGAAACAGTGGAAGAAGATTCTCAAGACGAAGGATCAAGAGGTGATGGAGGACACTCTGTTGAAGCTACAAGAGGGATTGTGAGCATGCTGATCAAAGGCTACTGAAGTGTTTGGCTTTATTCAGTCGGTGGGCGTGGCAGGCCTTCCCCTTTTTTTCCTTCAATTTAGCTCTTTCGCAGTTTGCTGAGTGTATTCTGGACAGCCTTTATTTCTGAGACTTTCGTAGTTTTGTGCTGTTCTTGTAAGCTGGAATCCCCAGCAGATCCTTTGCTTTCAATATAAGCAGGGCCAGAGTATCTTTGGTCTAAAAAAATAAAATGGCAATAGAGAATGTCTGCCCTAACAAGCCTGTCATAGTGTCGCTGCGATCAAGCACTGAAGCACATAATCTCGTGGCATAGTGATATTAATACTAATCCTCCAAGCATGGCACATGAGTCTCAATGTGGGTTAAATTAAATAGGCCTCGACCATTGTTAGGTGTGTCCTCTTATTTTGGTATAATCTTGTAATTGTGTCTACCTATCATTGAAATACTTCTGCAGCCTATATTCACTAATATAAAAATAATTAGAGGACCCTTGCTTGCATCATGGACTGCCATATAAATAATTTTACAGGTGACTGCCACTAGAAATCAATTTTTACGAAAACATTCCTTGTTTTTATTGTAGAAAAAAGGGCAAGAGCTATGCAGTTAAATTAAAATAGGAAGAATGAAATTAAACGTTCATAAAAAAGTAAGAATAAAAAAGCAACATAGACTGACCACAGAATGCCATCAACAAAGAGCAAAAATAAACAGGGGCTTAAGAAAAGAAAAAAACCATGGCAAGTAGCAGCACCAATACTTAATTAATTTTGTAGGAAAACACATCTTCTTTGTTGGATATCTTCTAAAAGCAGGTACAATAATGAGCGAATCGACCACAATATCGGCACCATGCATACCATGGAGGAATATTTCTCTAAATGGACGAGGAACAATGGGCTTGAATGGGCCTGACCTAAATAAGCATGACACTAGCACGACATAGTCATGGGGCTCATAGTGCCAGTGCCGGCATGGGCACGGTCTAGGGCCGTGCTTGGGCTACAGGTTCGGCCCACAGTGCCAGCATGGGCACGCCATTGTAAATAGGCCGACACGATGCTGCCCCGATCTTTTCTAGCCCTTGGATGGCCTTGGAGAATTTAGAACCGTTAGATCAGACAAGTAAGTATATAAATGTGGTGAACCCTAGCCCAAACACCAGCTCCTTATCCCCGCCGTCTTCTCCCCAATAAAAGGTCGTGGCTCCCTCCCTCTTGCAATGCGAGTGTGTGCCGACTTTTGAGCCCTCTCCCTCCCATGGCCTCTCAGCCGTCTCCCTCGCAGCCTCCATGTGATGTGAGAGGCGCTCTCCCTCCCAGCCTTGGTGTGACAACCTTACCGCGGAATCCAGGGCTCCCTCTCGCATGGCAGTGTAGCGGGCTGTGCAGGGGGAGCCGGCTCCCTCACACGCGGAGGCCTTTTTCAGGTGACATGCATTAATTTTATCCTGATTATGTTCTTGCCCAACCTGGGAACTACCTCTTCTTTACTTAACAACTATATCTATTCATGAGTATTACTTATTATGGTCTTAGTGGGTTTGCATTTCAATCTTTCTTGTTTTTGAGTACCAAAGAAACAAAGATCACTTTCTAATTCTGATGAGTTCTATATCAAACTTCACACCTTTAATCTAGATAGGAGCAGGTAACTCAAAGATGATTATTGACGAAAGCTGTGGTGTCCACGAAAAGGTACATCGCTCGGTTAGGAGTGGAGAAACATAGGAGGGCAAAGATCCATTTTTTGTTGTCATTTGTAGCTTGGATTTGTTGAATATGGAAGCTCTAATAGAGTTCCTAGGTCACTATCATCAATCCAGGGCCACCATGCCATGCGTCCTGCATTTGTGGTGTGTATTTTCAGTGCTGGATGCAGGGATCCCAGTAGTGGAGGTGCCATCACGGTCTGTTGACCACATGACATGTGCCCCTGGAATTATGGTACTGGCGTAGGTACTCGGTTAGAGGCTATACATATAGTCAGCAAATTCATGGTACTAATGTCATGTGCCGGTCTCACATGGCGACTGCAAAGAACTATGCCTAATACGCATGAACTGGTGCAATCCTTCTTCACGTTGCTGGTTATCCTAGAATTTTTTTGGTAGACATCGGCGCGTGATGCTCATCATGGTGCCCTTTTAGGATCATGTATTCTTCTTTAGGTGTGCTTCTTTGCTAGGCTATAGTAACTAGTATAATGCCCGTGCTAACGTTACAACTTTATTTTTAGAATGTCTCTTAAAACAATTAAATTATTTTTGCATAGTCTAATTTTTATACAATTGTATTTGAGTCTATATATAATTCAAAAATAGTTTTGCATATAAGAATGCATAGTAAAGTTATTTCTAATATTATAACCATCTAAGTTACATTCTATCTAACTCCTTAATCATGTATTGGAGATCTTCAGTGATGTTGCCGAAAGATTCGTTTGCACGACTCATCATCAGCCAAGAATTCCATCCTTAGTGAAGTGAGAGTTGTGCAAAGTATAGATAATATAATAATAAATTATTATTTTTCTAAGTAGTGTAAAATATATAACTAGAGATTATATATGCTTACATTGTTGACTAGTGGCAATCTTTAACCGTCCCATAACTTCATGAAATTGTATACAAGAAAGCCTCCCAGTTTCCTGCATAAGACCAGTTGTTTATTTGATGTACATAAATGAAATAACTATTTTTTTGTGATTTAAGAGGTGACATGTATTACAACTGTTATTATGTGTAACCTTTGTTACACATGTAGGATATTCTTTCTTCTAATCATAAATATTGCCGTTCCACTTAGAATTAGACTGCCCCATGGCGAGACTGTAATAGTGTGGACTGTAGGTATATATGTCATTCTTTGATCATAATCTTTGAAAAATACACCATCTTTAGGGGGTCCATAGTGTGCATGGTTTTGTTTTTCATGTCCATTATGAATAAAGTGTACAGTATGCTTTGATAATATGGTAGTAGAATCTAAAAACAAACATAGAGAATATAAGTGCTAAACAAAATAAATTAATTTTATACAGTACTACACATAACATAGCTTACATTGTTACAATCTTTAATTTTGTACTCCATGTCCGGCCAACACTCAATTACTTTTCTCAAATTCCCGTGGTATACCTTGTCATTTAAGGCACAATATCGTGAATTTCATCCGAACCCAATTATTTCCAAACGATTGTGCAAAAAAAATATTTTTTAATTAATTATACAATCATTGTAAACCTTTGATAAATAATAAATTTATATATCAACTTACAACAAACTTCAGGTCTATGAAGTGGTATCTTTGTTTCTTTTGCATCATGTGTTGGTTGCACGCAGCTATCCGAATAGCCATATTTGAGCATTCATGATCCATCTCTAGATCCTCATTTAAAATATTTTTAATCTTGCTAAGATTCAAAGAAATTAGGTACGGTCAATACTTCGTACAAACTCTTTGCTATAAAACAAGGTTAAGGAGCAAATTAATTTTTTGTAGGAATTCTAGAATGGACAGCTGAAATATCTAAATTAGAACAACACAGTTTTCTTTAAAAATGACTTACTGAACCAATGTTTTGTCACTGGCGATGAAATAGATGTTTGTGCATATTGCGGCCAATATGTGTTCCCTATTTTTCTACTTTAATGCACATGTCAACTTAATTTCACCCGACATTATAATATCCAGCTCATCGAGCTCAATGACATCATCATCTACCTCATTGTGGGTCTCATACTGTTGCCCATTATGCGGCAACCCTCCTGCTTCATTTAACGGGGAGTTATACATGATTGTAGGTAGTTTGAATGTGAAGTTACTTATATCTTCATGAAATTTTGAGCAAGTTTTGATATATATTAACCAATCCAAAAGAAATGATTATCTTTAGAAATAAATGTTTATAGAATTACCTAGGTGACATAGCCAGATAAAGCAGTTCCGGTCCAATATTCTATATTATTAATCAACCATAAACCACAACTACAACTGTGCCTATTCCAAAAAATAAATAAACTGTGACTTTATAGAGGTACTGTTGCTGGTGAGGCATATACAGGAGATGGAAAGAAGGTTTACCCATCTGTTTGCATTTGTTCGGTGATCTTATGTTTGATCTCCCAAGATGACACTTCAATATTGTGTAGCCATTTAGTTTGGTCCAGTCATTTAGATTTCAGTGCATGCTTTATTAGTCTTTCCATTCCTATTAACTGGAATGACCAAAACACCAAGGTGAACTAAGAAAGAGATACTGAAGAATTTTAAATAAGTTTGTATATCAATTGTTAAGCTGTACCATATATTTAAGGTCTTTCCAGTTTTTCATATTTTGTCTGAAGGAATCCAAAACATGTATTTGACCTTCATTTGCATTCAGGACCAGTAGGTACTAGTGAAACTTTTTAATATTGATAGGAAGAAAGTGTTGGGAATATGCCCTAGAGGTAATCATAGAGATGATGATATTACGATTGTATCCATGACATATATTACGAGTTCAGTGAATATCCATTATAGACAAACTTGTATTGATTAACAATTATGTGAATTGTTTGTGAAACTCTTTTACTTGTATGGTTATTCTAAAAGTTGTCCCTGATCAGAGTTCATGAAAGGATACACATGAACATTAGATTAGCACATGTATTAGTTGATGACTTTGTTTCACAAGTCATAGACCTAGAGATGTCAAACTAATAATGTGGGCACATGTATGACATGAGGCTGGACTGACCCAACATGGGATGTTCTTATAATTTCTTTATACATCATGTATGTTATGTCCTTAGACCTGAGATTGTCGTATGTTCTCAAGATGTGAAACGACCTACTTAGGAACTATTAAACGCTACTCCGTTACAGGGTAGTTATAAAAGTGGTCATCGGGTTTGTCAGGGAACATGCTGTGAGACATAGATGATCAAGATGGAACCTGCCCCTCTCTATGTGAGAGAGATATCACTGGATCACTCAAGTGATTGGATCAACAAATGCATGGCCGTGCTTGGGTTAAGTGTAACCCACGAGTTGGACCAAATATCGTGTGGCAAGGGAATAACATGTATATATATGTAGTGGTTCATCTGATATGATCTTTGCGTACGTATAGGAGTTGTCACGCCTTGCTAGAGGCCGCTGTCAACTATTGGGCGAGTAGGAGTACTCGGCCCATGTCTATATGCACGTGAACCCATAGAGTCGCATGCTTAAGGGGATGGAAACGTAATTTGGGTTGGACCCGAATTAGACAAGGCTTAGGGTTTCTAAATGGGCCCCCTACTTGGGGCTAATTGGAGGATGCCTATATAAGAGAGGGAGGGGGCACGGCCAGGATTAATCCCACGCCATCAGGCAGCCGCCGCCGCTCACCCACGCTCGCGCCTTTTGCTCCTCGCGGACCTAGCAGTCCGAAGGCGCAACGCTTCTTCCCCGCACGTGTGGGATACCTCGAAGGTGCTGCATCTGGAGCACAAGGACGAACCACAGGAGAGGGATTGGTGTGGTGGACGACCACGCAATTGCACGGCACTGCTACTACGCGCACAACTACACCGAGTTGCTTCCGCTGCATCTGCGCGTCCAGTGGTAACCCCGTGATCTATAACTTGCAGTTGATCCTTGTTTATGAGATCAAAATTTTTGTTTCCTAGCTAGCGTAGCATCCTCATAATCCTTCGGTGGTATCAGAGCCATTACTGAGTTGTTATAGATTTGATTGGGTACATATAGAGATATGTGCAGTTTTAGATGAGTCTCATGATCTTGGTTCATAGTTTTGCTGTGCTGGTATTGTAACGATCTACTCGTACCGGTCGGAATTCTGCCATCCGAGTTAAGTGATATATGTAAACCCAGTCATGGTGAGATAGAGATCAATCAGATTGATCTAATTTAACCCTAGGTCAAGTGCCGGGTGCATGTGATGCGCGACGGTAGTAGATGGGATCTACTACAGGGCGGCGGATTGCCGGGCAAAGTGTTGTTCGGTAAAACAGCCGTAATTTTTGATCCGTAACTCGGATTGAGACAATCTCTAAACGAAAATCGTAGAGAAAAAAATTTTACATCCGCTACTGCACCATGAAATTTAGTTTGGCGAAATTAGAATTGCAAAAAAAGGCCGGGAAAATAGACTTTTTGGCCATGCAAGTTTAGATGTCCGAATCGGTTAACTCTGTTTTGCAGGGATTCATGACTGGTATAGCCCTTATGTGTATGTGATGCATGTATGTAATAAATTCATGGCTTGCACGTCATGATAATGACAATATGGCTGGAGCCACATAGATATTGTCCACCTGATGTAATGGCCTGCGTGCCAATCTATGATGATCCTACCCGCGACTATGTAATTTTAATTCACTGACTTGCGTTAGTGATAGCTAGTCTAGGTGGAATCATTACTGGAGGATGGCGTACATGGATCATGGAGATGGAGACCGCCATGATGAACAGATAGATGGAAATAGAGATCCCCAAACTGATAATGGGCTATACCAAGTCATATCTATGTTAATGTCGTTCTCACTATGTTCTACTTTCATATGTGATGATGTTTTTGTGTACATGCGCGCGGTAGTGAAGTAGAACGATCCCTCAGGAATGTTTAAGCTACATGCTTCCCCAACCTTGCATTGTCATGTGTCTTATACAATCGGTGGTAGGTCTATGAAATTAGGGTGCCACTGGTTTTCCTTGACTAGGCAGGTTCGTATCGGATACTTACTGTAGAAGGGTTGGTTTCTTGAACAAGGTCATCCTAACAGTTAGGGAGCTTGGAGCATAAGTAGTTGGGTAACACAAGCATAGAGATGCCATCACAACAACAAGAGTCATATGTGATATGATTAGCAAGGAGTTGCTTACCGATCTACCATGTGTACTAGCGGTGATGCTAAAGCTCACTAGTATACTTGTTAGTTGTGGGTCTTGAATCACTAACTATCAATTGAGGGATATTGGTTTTAGTGGGAGTAGATTTTATTTAATATTATTTACTCTATCTTGGATACGTTGTCTTAGTATTTTGCATTACTTTTGTTGTAGATTAATGGTGCCCACTAATCAAACATTTACTTTGCGCTCAATTCTTGAGAAAGATAAGTTGAATGGAACAAACTATGTGGATTGGATCCACAACCTGAGAATTTTTCTCAGGGCTGAGAAAAAGGACGAGATTCTGAACACCCCATTACCAGAAGCACCTGAGAATAATGCATCTACTCCAGAGAAGAACGCTTACAAGAAAGCATGTGATGCTGATCTTGAAGTGAGTTGCCTCATGCTTGCTTGTATGGAACCTGAGCTACAGATGCAGTTCGAAAATAATCATGCAGCATATGATATTAGCATAGCACTTAATGATATGTTCCAGTGTAACACCCCAAAAATTTGCAATTTTCCAAAACAGGATAAAGTGTTAAATTGTGTATTTTTGTGCCCATGAAATATAGGAAAAATAATATTTTTCTTTGAATTAAAATTTACTATAGGAGTTAACAACTTGTTTGAGCATGCATGCCGTTGCATTAGGTTTATTGTGATGAGTGGTTTTGACTAAAGTTTAAAAGGAATTCAAATTTGGTTTTGAAATGTGTTTTGTTTTAAAAGAAAAAGGGAAACAAAATTTAGAAAATGGAAAAGGATTTCCTTTATTCCCCCCTGTCTCGGGCTTGGCCCAACCCCTTCTCCCCCCGCGGCCCGCATTCCCCCCTTCCCCTTCTTTTCTCTGCTCCGGCCCAGCGCCAGCTCGGCCCGTCTCGCGGCCCAGAGGGACAGCCAGCGCGCGCCTCCTCTCCCCTTCGCCGCAGTGGCTGACAAGGCGGTCCCGCGCGCTGTGCCACTGCCAGGCGGGACCCACCTGTCGGACCCGTCTTCTACCCAGTGTCCGAGCCGGACACGAGCCGCAACGGAATCCCGCGCGCGATTCGCGCGAGGAGTCCCGATTTCGCCCGATTTCCTTCCTTTAAATACCGACCCGAAGCTCCGCTAGCCCCCATTTCAACCCGAGCC
>NC_012870.2:50651030-50657470 GCF_000003195.3 Sorghum bicolor | reverse complement strand
CTTCAAGCCTCCGCAAGCGACGTGCCGGGCTTCGTATTCGTCGTGCGAAGTCGCCGGAACCTTCTTTACCCGATTTCGTGCTTTCTATCCCTTGCTAACGCTCGCCGGATTGCTTTACAGGGTCGCCGTCCGCCGTTCGACGTCGCGGGCTCTAGCCGGCCACCCTTTGTCCCGCTCCTTGCCTCAGGTGAGTTCGCGATAAGCTTCTGAGCGCCCCGGTGCTTTCGGTTCTTTTTCTCATGCCCTAAATCGCGTACACCGCGAGCACCGGCCAACTCCGGCGATGGAGCCGCCGCGCCTGCTCAACTCCGGCGGCCGGTTTTCCCCTCCCCCACCCCGATCTAATCGTGACCACCGAATTGAGATCCAACGGCCGAGATCGAGGGATACCCCTTCGGCCGGCTATTTTGCAGAAAAACCCCTGAGCTTTTTAATGTTCTAACCCGCAGTCCAAGCGCCTTTCTCAAAATACGTTTTCTCAATTGGATTACGTATTTCCGATCGGTTGAATTCAAAATACGTTTTCAGGAAATTACAAGTTTGCCACTGGATTTGTTTTATTCATAAAATATTCATCTTAATTCCATTTTGACACGTTCAAATTGCGTTGGTTTTGTATTCAAAAGATCTACATGTTAGTAACACTGTTTTCTTAGTTTGAAAGTTTTTAATTCCGTGACTCATATTAATTAATTGTTTTTTAAAGAAAATCTTAGAAAATTCATATATTCTTCGTTTTAACTCCGATTTAATCCGTTCAAGTTGCGTTAGATTCGTTTTCGCGTAAACTATAGTCCCATGCTACTGTAGTACAAGTTTTCAACTTTTTAAATCTGAGTTTAGATTTAATCTATTATTTTATTAAAGGAAATCTTAGGAAAATCATAACTTCTTCGTTATAGCTCCGATTTTCGTGATCTTTACGTCTGTGTGATCGTAGAGCGATGTAGATTTGTTTTATAAACTTTTTATCTTTATTTGCTACTGTTGGTGTATTGTTCTAATTATAGGTTTGTTTTGCTTTGTATGATTGCCTCTGGATGATTGCTGCTGATGTGATGACTGAGTTTAGTCGGTGAGCTTTTACGTGGTGATCAAGAAGCAGTTTGTGGAAGGTTTGGAACTAGAAGAAGGATCTGAGTTTTAAGGCAAGTATAGCATGGGATCATCCTTGTTTCCTAATAACTTTAATCACTTAATTCATATTGCATGTGTCCCCTTGATAAGGATTTCCTAGTATTGATCTTATACCTTGTCACCCATGGATATGCATTGGGTAGCTTATGCTAGTGTTCCACTAAACCATGATCTTGTAAATTGACTAAAGAATTATGCAATAAACATTAAAAGATGACTTTTTAGCAACGTTAGAAAAAGAGGGCTGGAGCATTGGGCTATCTCATGGTGCTCTAGTTTCTCTCCATAAGGACTTATCTGTATCTGACCATCCGGGACATACAGTACAACTGTGAGGGCTACATGGCTCTGGCTTTAGCTCAGTATGAGGACCTTTTCTAGCTTGTTAGTGGTTACCCTTGTGGCGCAAGTGGGGGATAGCAGACCGTGGATTCCTGCGGGTGAGTCACACGGACTGACTAACGAAACCTAGCGGCCCTAACTTGTTAGACGAACCTTTGAAAGGCTTCATAGTGAACCCTGCCGACCTCCCTAGGAAGGGGGTTTAGAGACTCATGACCTCGGGCAAAAGGGTAAATCACGACTCACAGTGAAAGTGTACAACCTCTGCAGAGTGTAAAACTGATATATCAGCCGTGCTCACGGTCACGAGCGGCCTTGGACCAATACAGAATAAATGATCACTAATGGCAAGTTATTAATGTTATTATTGTTAATATGTTGTTTATGCTATTCTTTATTCACTTTACTTGATCATGAGTTTACTATGGGTCTTGACAACTTGATGCTACTCATATGCTAAAATTGTGACAATTAAAGCTACATGCAGTTAAACCAGTGTCTAGCCTTTGAGCCTCATGAACCCTATGTTATTCTTGCTGAGTACGAGATTACTTACGCTTGTCTTTACATTTTATTTGGATAAAAATCCCAGATGGGTACCAGATTGCAATCTTGGAGAAGAGTTTAGGCTTGTGCTCAACCAGTCAGTCGTCCCTGTGGATTTGGAGCTTTTGCCTGAAGAACGAAGTGTCTTTCTGCTATTTGCTATCTAAGGTTATATCTTTTATACTAAGTTCGTTTTATATAAGCATTCATGGTTTTGTTCTTAAAACCGGGTTGAGATTTGATGGTTTTGTTCTTATATACAAGCATTCATGGTTTTGTTCTTATATACAAGCATTCATGGTCTTATATACAAGCATTCATGGTTTTATATACAAGCATTCATTTGGAGCTATTTGTGGCTATATGTGAGATTTGACTTCCTGGGCTCACATATAGTGTGTATCTGGTTTTGTTCTTAAAACCGGGTGCTACAAAGTGGTATCAGAGCAATGCTGACTGTAGGACGCAAGCCTAGATAGTAATAGTCGTTTTAGTCATCTTTGCTTTACTACATTCATGCTTACTATCTCACCCTTGCTATTTGCTAAAATTCTTATGCTTCTATCACCTAATTCTATTATAAAATTATTGATTCCATTCTAACTCCCTCTTGGTCTAATTCCATAGATGGTTCGTAACGAAAAGATTGCTCGCAACAACTCCGGAAGACCATGCTTGACTCGGGGAATCTATGGATTAACGGAACTGGAGTATGAAGAAGCTCGCCCTGTCCCATCAAGACATACTTGTTGGCGGAAGGAGTACTTTACCACATCCTTTAGTGGCGAAGATTTCTTTCACCCTCGGCTTGTGCGTATACTACAAGACCACTATCCAGAACAGCAAGCCAAGGTGGAGTATAAGTGCACTAAGTGGACTCATCCTAAGTATGAGAGCCACTGGAGCACAGAAGCACACATCACAAGGTGGAATGAGTTTACTGGTTCACGCGTGGTGGAATCCATTCACTCGTATCTTAGTGACCGCTTCAGTAAACATGCTAGCATATCTGATGCTGCTCATCAAGCTCTTCTGGCGTATCATGGAAAGCACTACGAAGGGAGGAAGAATGACAAACAGAAGTATCTTCCTCGTCGTCCACCAGGCACTTTGCAATGTGTGATGGCTGACCCCTACTTGGAGCAGAATGAACAACTAAAGGAGATGGCTTTGACTATCCAAGTCATGCATCAAAAGCTAGAAGACAGTCAACTGGAATTGGCAGAAGTAAGGCAACACTATGAGGAAGCCCTCGATGAGATTGATGAGTGGAGAAGTCGTGGTGGATTACCTAAGATCAATGAGGTGGAGGACATACCTCGCTTAACTCCACGCAAGAGATGCTACCCTGGATGCCGCTGCAGTCACACCGTGTTTAAGAAGTAGGAAGTCCCCCTTTGTAATAAACGTTAGTGGCAAAAGTTGAGTTTAGTCATATATGTGTGCTTTGTGAATCTTTAATGTTTGGTTGTTTTGTCTTAGTGCTTATGATTAAGTTGGATTTTTGTAATGAGTGCAATGATCTTGTGGGTTTCCCCACAATTTCATTTAGTTTACAGGTCTAAGATATAAGGACTAGTGAATAAATAGTTGGGTTTTAGTTTCTCTTGTTTCTTTGTCCTATCTTTTGGGAGCAACTTATCTTCTTCAGTTCAAATCCCTATTCTTGGAGGACCATAAAATCATGTGAAAATTCTGGGTGATAGAAGACTTCAAGATCCTTCTCTGACCGCAAGAATCACCCCCATAGCTGTTGTGGTTTGGGAATTACGAAAATCACAAGTTGGCACCATTGAGCTGTCAAAAATCTGGACCAGTTTAGTTGCCTACTGTTTTGGACAAATGTAACTCCGGAATTTGGGAAAAGGTTCTATAAGAAAGTTTTAGGTCTTTTGATAAGCTTTCCAACAATGCAAGCTGCAACTTTATCGGATTAATAGAACTGGAGTTATGACATCTATAAGTTGCAGTTGCTGCACAGTTCAAAATCTGGATAGTTCTAGTTAATTCCCACTTTTCAGCCAACTTAACATCAGAATCTGGAAAAGTGGGATATATAGAAGTTGTGGAGGACTTCATAAGATTTTCAACCATGTAAGGCTCGTCCCCATATGATCTAAGTAACTCGAGATATGACTTCTGCAAGTCGCTGCACCGACGCTGAGACATTGTCAGGATGGATATCATTTATGGCTGTTTTACCTAGGGTTAAAGACAGAAGCTGTAACAGAACCGACCAAATTATAAGAGATTAAGCCTAACAGTGACCATTTGCATAGTCAAACCGTCACGCTTAAGCCCATATAATCCCGGTAGTCCGTGAAATCTCGAAGGATTTCAAACCACACATCGCACAACAGCCAAGATCGTAATAAGTTTAGCGGTTGCCATTCACAAATACATCCAGATTACAACATTCATAAAATACATCGGAGTTCTTAAAGTTATTACAACCAAGTTCTTCAAGTAGTGGAAGCTTCATAGTTCGAAAATACAACACACACGCTTAGTCTGATACAGTGCCATAGTTCGGTCATTCCCACAAAAGCAAAAGAAGAGACGGAGTGACCATCGCCCTTGGTCTAGTCATCACCCATGGCTGGGTACAGACAGAGGATGCAATAACCATAGTACATTTGACCATCTGCAAAACAACATGGGAGTAGAACCCTGAGTACGAGAAGGTACTCAGCTAGACTTACCCGTCTTAAACATAAAATAAAGACTCATCAAGGATCATGAAGGCTATATGGTGGGGTAGCTGACAACCATTTTGCAAAATCACAGAATTCTATTATTATCACCTACATAAATATTTCTTCTTTTAATTTGCTCCAGTTGAAAGTATCTTTACCTATTCTCTAGGTTTGCACCTGTGCTGTTACAAACAAGTATGGTGATATGATAGTACCTCATCATAGCATTCTTAAATCAATTATTGATATAACCCAAGTGTTCCATAGTCCTTACTACGAGGACGAAGCTCATGTCAAGTGCTCACTATCCAGGAGCGATGGCGATTCGAATCAATTTCTAACTAGCTGGCGAGTTTATTCCCCACACAAACCACACTCACTGATCAAGTGAGCTACAGGTCACCGTATTGCACTATCCAGGACCAATTCGCGGGTTCGACAGGCACCGCCCGTACCCGAGGACCGTTCCGGCGACCGAGGTATCCAAGGTATACCAAGGTTGCGCGCCGCGCCCTCGTCGTTCTCCTCAACCATCACCAATACAGCGCGTACATCGGGCCGATTCCCGGCCCGGATAGTGCTCAGGCTTCGCGGTCGGAACGACTTATCCTTCCAGCTAAGTGTGGGGCATGCGTTCAACATGACAAGAGGGCCGTCAACGATCGGTCCTTAATCGACACAGGCAGGGGCACTATGGTCAACCCACCATAAGACCCTGCCCGGTCCCCAAATTCATTCCACACTTGGTTATTCTTTTCCCCGAGTAACCAATGCTTAATCAAGCAGGTATCCACCTATATCTCGCAGGTGACAGGAAATCACCCGACTTCTACCGGACTAAGCAAGCTAAGCATAGACTCCGTGCCTATCTACATAGGACAAGGTAGGTGAACGAGTAGGGATAACAAGGAGTACATATGCATCAACGGTATCAAGCAATTCCTATCACTTAGATGCAATATAGTAGAACAAGTATAGTACTTCATATAAGTTAGCGAGAATAGGGAGACTTAGAATGCTCTGGGGCTTGCCTTTCTCAAACGTGCTGGGTCGGTGATCCGGGCACTCCTGTAGTTCCTCTCCGGGTTCCTGGGTTTCTGGAGGCTCCTGCTCCTGAATCTCCTCTGGCTCCTCGGGTCCCACCTCGTTCTCCTGCGAGCCTGTATGATGTATGTGTGCTCATGAGTGGAGTGCGAGATGCCCGAGTGCATGCTTGTATGAGAAAGTACCAAAAGATCATGACATGATGCATGGATGATACACTTGGTCATGCTCATTACAAGGTAGTCAACATCATCCAAGAGCAGACCATTGGATTAAACATCTATTGCATTCTTTTCTACAAATTGTTTTTCAAGTGCAACCAGCAACCCACATGATGCTTCAAAGATACACCAAACCCAAACTTATTCTATTCAACCTATATATACAACAATTCATAATTTTCTTTATTCATTTCTAGGCCCATTAAAATTTTACATGCAGTTCTGTTCATCAATAAATTCCACAAAAATTACAGGAGACTACCAGTCAAGCATAAAGTTTACTGTAAAATTTTCATAATTATTGGATACTTATTTTGAGCTACAAAAATCACAAGATTATTATATAAAGGCAATTACCATTACTCTACTGTAGTGTAAGTGTCAAACAGCAGATTTCATATTTTTACAATTTGTCTAATATCATAAGAAAAACTCACAAAAATTTCTAGATTAA
>NC_012870.2:50649075-50650105 GCF_000003195.3 Sorghum bicolor | reverse complement strand
GGCACGGCGAGGCCGTCCGCGCGCGGACGCGGCGCGGGCGCGTGCGCGGGCGGGCCGGGCTGGCTTCGGCCAGCGGGCCAGAAGTGAGGCCGCGGCCTGCTAGCGCCCCCTTTTCCCTTTTCTATTTTTTTTGAATTTCTTTTCTCAATTTCTTCTCTAAATTCATTTTGACCATTTAAAAATCATTTTCACCACTTGCTTCCAAAAGCAAAGTTGTTCCAAAACAAAAACTCTACAACTTTGTTTTAATAAGCAAGACTAAATTCCAAATAGAATTTGAATTACAAATTAAAACTTAGTTCTAGGTTTTTAAATAAATTCAATTTGAAAATCTTGCATAAATTCCATTTCTCAAATTCCACAGCTCCAAAAATTACACAAAAATATTCTTAATTCTTCTTACACACAAATCAACCTATTTTGAATATTTCACATTTTTAGAAGCAAGCATCATATTTTTAACATATTTAAAACACATGAAATGATGCACATAAAATCATGGTTTGGGATGAATCACATGCTCATGATGCTATGCTTGATGAGAATGCTTATGCATTGCTTTGATAAGGCTAAGTGCATGCTTAACACCTAGGGTGTTACAGAAACTAAGGAAGCCTTCTATATGAAAGTTGTAGGGATTTTGATAAGGTTTCTAACGGTATAAGCTAAAATCTTATTGGATTAACAGAAAAGGAGTTTTGCCTATTTTGCTGCACTGGTTTTTTTTGTATCGTAAGGAAGTTCAGATTTCTTGTACATACCAGTGCACATGAGTTCCTCTTCGGTATTAGGAGATCTGATGATAAGAAACCCACTTGAAGGATGGACTAAACTACCCAATTAAGCCCCTAGTTTACCTTTTCTAAGGGGGGTAGTCTTACCAAAGGAGTTACAAGGAGAAGTATTGGTTAATGTTGGATCATCGATAAGGACCTCAAGTGTTTGGTAAAGTTGGTTTTGATGCAAGAAATAGTTCCATTGAAGTGTGCTAACATGGATGGAGATATAGGTCATTGCTGGTAATGAAAGC
>NC_012870.2:50455849-50643126 GCF_000003195.3 Sorghum bicolor | reverse complement strand
GTTGTGTGAACCCTGTTGATTTGGAATCAAACGGGAGAACACAAGTGTTGGGCTAGAGATTCTAAGTGATGCAGAACAGAGTTTGAGAGTGGTCAGAGATAATCTGAGGATGGCACAGTCGCGACATAAGAGTTATGCTGACACCTTAGAAGAGAATTAGTTTTGAAGTGGGAAACTATGGGTTTTTGGAAGTGTCACTTAGGGGAAGTGAGTGGAGGTTTAATATAAAAGGAAAGTTAGCACCAAGGTATGACGGGCCTTGCAAGATGTAAGAAAAATGGAACGAAGTGGCTTACCAAATAGAGCTACCTGAAAGTTCAGAAGGAGTGTATGATGTCTTCCATGTGCCTCAACTTAAGAAGTACTTGTGTGTGCCATAAGAGCAGATGTCATTAGAAGAATTGACTGTTAAATTGGATTTCACATACGAAGAGTACCCGGTAAGAATTTTGGAAACAACAGGAAGGGTGACCAGGAGTTGGATTTTCAGGATGTACAAAGTCCAGTGGAATCAGTGCACCAAAGGGGAGGCTATTTCTAAAAGAGAAGAGGATCCAAGAAAAGTATATCCGAAGTGGTTTGAGTAAGCACCAACCGAATCTCGAGGACGAGATTCATTTTAAGGGGGGTAGAATTGTAACACCCCAAAAATTTGCAATTTTCCAAAACAGGATAAAGTGTTAAATTGTGTATTTTTGTGCCCATGAAATATAGGAAAAATAATATTTTTCTTTGAATTAAAATTTACTATAGGAGTTAACAACTTGTTTGAGCATGCAGGCCATTGCATTGGGTTTATTGTGATGAGTGGTTTTGACTAAAGTTTAAAAGGAATTCAAATTTGGTTTTGAAATGTGTTTTGTTTTAAAAGAAAAAGGGAAACAGAATTTAGAAAATGGAAAAGGATTTCCTTTATTCCCCCTCTGTCTCGGGCTTGGCCCAACCCCTTCTCCCCCCGCGGCCCGCATTCCCCCCTTCCCCTTCTTTTCTCTGCTCCGGCCGAGCTCCAGCTCGGCCCGTCTCGCGGCCCAGAGGGACAGCCAGCGCGCGCCTCCTCTCCCCTTCGCCGCAGTGGCTGACAAGGCGGTCCCGCGCGCTGTGCCACTACCAGGCGGGACCCACCTGTCGGACCCGTCTTCTACCCAGTGTCCGAGCCGGACACGAGCCGCAACGGAATCCCGCGCGCGATTCGCGCGAGGAGTCCCGATTTCGCCCGATTTCCTTCCTTTAAATACCGACCCGAAGCTCCGCTAGCCCCCAATTCAACCCGAGCCGCAGCCAACGCATCCAAGCTCGCCTAAATCGCCGCCGAGATCCGCCGCATCACGAACCCGCCACAGCAGCGCCTTCAAGCCTCCGCAAGCGACGTGCCGGGCTTCGTATTCGTCGTGCGAAGTCGCCGGAACCTTCTTTACCCGATTTCGTGCTTTCTATCCCTTGCTAACGCTCGCCGGATTGCTTTACAGGGTCGCCGTCCGCCGTTCGACGTCGCGGGCTCTAGCCGGCCACCCTTTGTCCCGCTCCTTGCCTCAGGTGAGTTCGCGATAAGCTTCTGAGCGCCCCGGTGCTTTCGGTTCTTTTTCTCATGCCCTAAATCGCGTACACCGCGAGCACCGGCCAACTCCGGCGATGGAGCCGCCGCGCCTGCTCAACTCCGGCGGCCGGTTTTCCCCTCCCCCACCCCGATCTAATCGTGACCACCGAATTGAGATCCAACGACCGAGATCGAGGGATACCCCTTCGGCCGGCTATTTTGCAGAAAAACCCCTGAGCTTTTTAATGTTCTAACCCGCAGTCCAAGCGCCTTTCTCAAAATACGTTTTCTCAATTGGTTTACGTATTTCCGATCGGTTGAATTCAAAATACGTTTTCAGGAAATTACAAGTTTGCCACTGGATTTGTTTTATTCATAAAATATTCATCTTAATTCCATTTTGACACGTTCAAATTGCGTTGGTTTTGTATTCAAAAGATCTACATGTTAGTAACACTATTTTCTTAGTTTGAAAGTTTTTAATTCCGTGACTCATATTAATTAATTGTTTTTTAAAGAAAATCTTAGAAAATTCATATATTCTTCGTTTTAACTCCGATTTAATCTGTTCAAGTTGCGTTAGATTCGTTTTCGCGTAAACTATAGTCCCATGCTACTGTAGTACAAGTTTTCAACTTTTTAAATCTGAGTTTAGATTTAATCTATTATTTTATTAAAGGAAATCTTAGGAAAATCATAACTTCTTCGTTATAGCTCCGATTTTCGTGATCTTTACGTCTGTGTGATCGTAGAGCGATGTAGATTTGTTTTATAAACTTTTTATCTTTATTTGCTACTGTTGGTGTATTGTTCTAATTATAGGTTTGTTTTGCTTTGTATGATTGCCTCTGGATGATTGCTGCTGATGTGATGACTGAGTTTAGTCGGTGAGCTTTTACGTGGTGATCAAGAAGCAGTTTGTGGAAGGTTTGGAACTAGAAGAAGGATCTGAGTTTTAAGGCAAGTATAGCATGGGATCATCCTTGTTTCCTAATAACTTTAATCACTTAATTCATATTGCATGTGTCCGCTTGATAAGGATTTCCTAGTATTGATCTTATACCTTGTCACCCATGGATATGCATTGGGTAGCTTATGCTAGTGCTCCACTAAACCATGATCTTGTAAATTGACTAAAGAATTATGCAATAAACATTAAATGATGACTTTTTAGCAACGTTGGAAAAAGAGGGCTGGAGCATTGGGCTATCTCATGGTGCTCTAGTTTCTCTCCATAAGGACTTATCTGTATCTGACCATCCGGGACATACAGTACAACTGTGAGGGCTACATGGCTCTGGCTTTAGCTCAGTATGAGGACCTTTTCTAGCTTGTTAGTGGTTACCCTTGTGGCACAAGTGGGGGATAGCAGACCGTGGATTCCTGCGGGTGAGTCACACGGACTGACTAACGAAACCTAGCGGCCCTAACTTGTTAGACGAACCTTTGAATGGCTTCATAGTGAACCCTGCCGACCTCCCTAGGAAGGGGGTTTAGAGACTCATGACCTCAGGCAAAAGGGTAAATCACGACTCACAGTGAAAGTGTACAACCTCTGCAGACTGTAAAACTGATATATCAGCCGTGCTCACGGTCACGAGCGGCCTTGGACCAATACAGAATAAATGATCACTAATGGCAAGTTATTAATGTTATTATTGTTAATATGTTGTTTATGCTATTCTTTATTCACTTTACTTGATCATGAGTTTACTATGGGTCTTGACAACTTGATGCTACTCATATGCTAAAATTGTGACAACTAAAAGCTACATGCAGTTAAACCAGTGTCTAGCCTTTGAGCCTCATGAACCCTATGTTATTCTTGCTGAGTACGAGATGTACTTACGCTTGCCTTTACATTTTACTTGGATAAAAATCCCGGATGGGTACCAGATTGCAAGCTTGGAAAAGAGTTTAGGCTTGTGCTCCACCAGTCAGTTGTCCCTGTGGATTTGGAGCTTTCGCCTGAAGAAAGAAGAGTCTTTCCACTGTTTGCTATCTAAGGTTATATCTCTTATACTAAGTTCGTTATATACAAGCATTGTCTATTGATATTACCCCTATTTGTGGCTATATGTGAGATTTGACTTCCTGGGCTCACATATAGTGTGTATCTGGTTTTGTTCTTAAAACCGGGTGCTACATCCAGGCTGAGGCTAGAACTGAAAGGTTCCACGTCTCAAAAGCTTTTGTTGATTGCAAGCTAGCAAAGGGCGCTGCAGTTGGCCCACATGTAATCAAGATGGTTGGTTACACTGAGAGGTTGGAGAAGCTAGGCTTCCCAATTGGCCAAGAGTTGGCTACTGATTTCATTCTCTCTTCTCTTCCGCCCAGTTATGGAAACTTCATCTCAAACTACCATATGCATGGGGTGGAGAAGGGCTTGAATGAGTTGTGTGGAATGCTGAAAATAGCAGAGGCTGACATCAAGAAGAGTGTAGGCAGTAGCCAAGTGTTGGCTGTCCAAAACAAGACTAACTTTAAGAGAAAGAAGGGCAACACTTGGAAGAAGAAAAAGGGCAAGGCTAAGGATGAGATCCATAAGCCAAACCCACCTGCACCTAGGCTGGCCCAGATGCTGATGCTCAGTGCTTTCACTGTAAGGGGAAAGGTCACTGGAAGAGAAACTGCAAGCTGTACTTGACGTCCTTGAAGAAGGATGGCGGTGGTAAAGGTACTTCCGCTGCTCATACACTTGATGTTTATGTTACAGATATTTTCCTTGCTAACTCTTATATTAATTCTTGGGTATTTGATACCGGATCGGTTGCTCATATATGCAATACGATGCAGGGAATGATAAGATGTAGAAGCGTTGAAAAGGGAGAAGTTGATTTCTATGTGGGCAATAATGCAAGAGTTGCTGCGTTGAACGTTGGGACGATGCAACTTCATCTACCATCAGGAATTATTTTGGAATTGAATAATTGTTATTTTGTTCCTAGTTTAAGTCGAAACATTGTGTCTCCTTCATGTTTGATGAAGGATGGTTATTCACTTGCGAGCAAAGACAATGGTTATATGATCTCTAAGAATGACATATTTGTGGCTTATGCATCCATTGTGAATGGGTTATTTATTTTAAATCTTGATGATGCACCTATCCGTAATGTTAGTGCTAAAAGGCCTCGGCTTAATTAGTTAAGTCCTACTTATTTGTGGCATTGTCGTTTGGGTCATATAAGTGAGAATCGCATGAAGAGGCTCCATGATGATGGGCTTTTAACTTCGTTTGATTTTGAATCATACGAGATATGTGAATCTTGCTTACTAGGAAAGATGACCAAGGCACCTTTCACAGGTTTTCTGAGAGAGCGTCTGACTTATTAGAACTTGTACATACTGATGTATGTGGACCAATGAGCACGACAGCTAGAGGCGGATTCCAATAATTCATAACTTTCACTAATGATTTTAGTAGATATGGATATGTCTACTTAATGAAACATAAGTCTGAAACATTTGAAAAGTTCAAAGAATTTCAGAATGAAGTAGAGAATCAACGTGGCAAGAAAATTAAGGCTTTGCGATCTAATCGTGGAGGCGAATATTTGAGTCACGAATTTAGCAATCATCTAAAGAGTTGTGGAATCATTCCACAACTTACGCCACCTGGAACGCCTCAGAGGAATGGTGTGTCCGAGCGACGTAATCGAACTTTGTTGGACATGGTTCGATCTATGATGAGCTAGTCAGACCTACCTTTCTCATTTTGGGGATACGCTCTAGAAACAGCCGCTTTTACTTTAAACAGGGTACCGTCTAAGTCTGTAGTTAAGACACCATATGAGATGTGGACTGGTAAGTGTCCCAGTTTGTCATTTCTGAAAATTTGGGGTTGTGAAGTTTATGTCAAATGACTTATATCAGATAAACTAACACACAAATCAGACAAGTGCTTTTTCGTGGGATACCCAAAGGAAACTTTAGGGTATTATTTCTATAACCGGACAGAGGGCAAAGCGTTTGTTACTCGAAATGGTGTTTTCTTAGAGAAAGAGTTTCTCAAAGAGAGAAAAATGGATAGAAGGTTTATCTTGAAGAAGTTCAAGATGAACCAGTTGGGAATGATTCTACGAGTGATGCTAACGTAGCAGAACAAGTTGAGACACCCGCGGTAGTACAAACACCACCACAACCACGAAGACCAGCAAGACTTCGCAAATTGCGAGGGGAATTGTTATTGTTAGATTATGACGAACCTGCAAATTATGCAGAAGCAATGATGGACCCAAATTCCGAGAAATGGTAAAGTGCCATGAGATACGAGATAGATTCCATGGGAGACAATCAAGTTTGGAACTTGGTTGATCCGCCTGATGGGGTTAGACCCATAGAGTGCAAATGGATCTATAAAAAGAAAAAGGATATGGATGGAAATGTTCACGTCTATAAAGCTCGACTTGTCGCAAAGAGTTTTAGGCAAGTTCATGGAATTGACTACGACGAGACTTTCTCGTCAGTAGCGAAGCTTAAATCTATCCAGATCATTCTAGCAATTGCTGCATATTTTGATTATGAGATATGGCAGATGGATGTTAAAACAGCCTTTCTAAATGGAAATTTGGAAGAGGACGTGTATATGATACAGCCCAAAGGTTTTGTTGATCATAACAATGCTAGAAAAATATGCAAGCTTAAGAAATCTATTTATGGATTAAAGCAAGCATCTCAGAGTTGGAATATTCATTTTGATGAATTGGTCAAAGGTTTTGGCTTTCATCGGAATGAAGAAGAACCATGTGTTTACAAGAAGGAAAGTGAGAGCGTTGTTGTATTTCTAATCTTATATGTGGATGACATATTATTGATTGGGAATGACATTCCAATGTTGCAATCAGTAAAGACTTCACTGAATAATAGATTTTCTATGAAGGATTTAGGTGAAGCAGCATACATTTTGGGCATTAAGATCTATAGAGATAGGACCAAAAGGCTAATAGGACTAAGCCAATATACATATATAGACAAGGTGTTAAAACGGTTCAACATGGAACAATCTAAAAGTGGGTTCTTGCCTATGTTACATGGTATGCGTTTTAGCGGTAAGCAGTGTCCTTCATCAGATGAAGAGCGCAAATGCATGAGTAAGGTTCCATATGCTTTGGCAATTGGTTCCATCATGTATGCCATGATATGTAATCGCCCAGATGTGTCATATGCTCTAAGTGTTGCGAGTAGGTACCAGAATAATCCAGGTGAAAGTCACTGGACACTTGTTAAAACCATTCTTAAGTACTTGAGAATGACTAAATATGTGTTCCTAATCTATGGAGGTGAGGAGGAGCTCGTTGTAAATGGTTACACCGATGCTAGCTTCCAAACTGACACAGATGATTCACAATCTCAATCAGGTTTTGTGTTCACGATAAATGGTGGTGCAGTAAGCTGGAAAAGTTCCAAGCAGGTGACAGTGACCGATTCTACAACAGAGTCGAGTACATCGCAGCTTCTGAAACTGTGAAGGATGGTGTTTGGATGAGGAGGTTCCTCATGAGCTTGGTGTGTTTCCAAATGCATCGAGCCCATTGAATCTACATTGTGACAACAATGTGGCGATTGCACAGGCTAAGGAGCCTAGGAATCACCAGAATAACAAACATGTGCTGCGGAAGTTTCACCTCATTCGAGAGTTCATTAGGCGAGGTGAAATTAAGATGTGCAAGATACATTTGGATTTGAATATTGCAGATCCTTTGACAAAGGCTCTTCCACAGCCTAAGCATGAGGCACACTTGAGGTCTATGGGTATTAGATATCTTAGAGATTAACTCTAGTGCAAGTGGGAGACTGTTGGGAATATGCCCTAGATGTAATCATAGAGATGATGATATTACGATTGTATCCATGACATATATTACGAGTTCAGTGAATATCCATTATAAACAAACTTATATTGATTAAAAATTATGTGAATTGTTTGTGAAAGTCTTTTACTTGTATGGTTATTCTAAAAGTTGTCCCTGATTAGAGTTCTTGTTGCGTTTTTGCGTCAGCATCGCCGATTCGCCATCACCCTGATTTCCTCATTTGCTCTCGCTCGGGCATCCAAACTCTGAAGCAATAACACCATTGGGTTTCCATGAAGGTTGAACAATGTCTTGGTGCATTTGGTTTAGAAATTATCATTGTCAGCAACAAATACTTTCTCTTCATGAACAACCATGGTGGCAAGTTATAAATCGAAAGGAGAATTGGCCATGTGCTATGTGTGTTGGTCCTATCACCAAATGGATTCATTCCATTAGTGCTCAAAGTGAACTTTACATTTCTAGGGTCTTCTTCAAATTCTAGGTACTTTGCATCAAAGCCCTTCCATTGTTTTGCATGGGATGGGTAACGTAGCACACCATCACCTTTCTTGCGTCCATCCGAAGCCCACCATCGCATGAGTTCTGAGTCCCTGGGGTTTGAGAATAAATGCCTCAAGCGATCAATCGGCGATAGATACCACATAACCAGTGCATGGATTTTTCTTTAGTTAGTATCATCTATCGTTAGGGTGTTGTTTTCTTCTTCAACATTCTTAGTAGCGCCTCCTTTCTTTCCACACTTCTTTCTCTTTTTTCTAGATTTAGTACCCATGCCTTCTTCAATACAGTTGTCGTTCCTTTTGTATTGACTTGCACCACACGTCACACATTTCATTAGGTCTTTGAAGACCCCACGATAAAGGATACAATGGTTTGGACATGTATGTAATTGTTTCACACCCATTGTAAGTGTACTGATAAGCTTCTTTGCTTGATATGTGTTGTTGAGCAGAAAGTTTGGTTTAGGAAGCACAGCAGCCCACAGAGTAAATAGGTCGTTGAAGCTCCTATCCGGCCATCCATACTAAGCCTTCAAAATGAGTATGTCAAGCAAAAAACAAAGCAACAACCATCTTTTGTCACAACCCTATTCCTCCGGGTCTAAGCGTTTTTTTCTTGCCTTCTTTACTCCCTCAAAGTTTTTTAGCCCTTTCAATAGTAATTCTTTTTCCATATTGAGTAGCATATCTTCTAGGAAGTCCTCTTCTTCTTCGTTGTTGTCTTCACCATCATCATCCTCTCCACCATATCCTTCTCCATCATCACAACCGTCATCTCCCCCACCACCACCACCACCATCAAAGTCTTCTCTTATAACATTATCATGCATGGCATTGTCAACTCCATGAACTTTTGGTGCATGTATAGCCCTTGCCTCTATACTTCTCTAACCATGATGATCCCAAACCACGTAGTTCTCCATGAAACCTCTTCTTATCAAGTGCGACCTTATTTTATTTGGATCGTGGCACACTATTCGGTTTCTACAGTCACAATAGGGGCAATATATATCCATTATCTGCTTGATCGAAACATGTCTTTTAGCTGTTTCCATGAAACCATTCAATTCTTTTATGTAGCTGACTTTGTTTCTTCGTTTTTTGTACATCCATGATCGGTCCATATTTAGTATCTGTTGATATTTGGGAACGCAATAAGGAATTGATCCGCAAGCGCATGGATATCGGTGAGCACTTCACGCGGGATGTTATCCAGAGTATCGTATTTATTTTTTTACCACTAGGAGAAAGAGTGCATCTAACTAATTGTTGACGGTTCTTAAGTATCAATTTTAATTAACAAATAAACAAGAGAAAGGACCAATATACAAACAACACCTAGAATTAGGGTTTGATCTGACAGAATTCCACGAGTTTTGTTGTTTATCTATTTGTGCAAGGGGTTATCAGGAAATAAGGAAGAAAAGCCCACATGTCGGGATTACATAGAGATATTAACGCACCGCGCAGTTTTCTACCATCTAGAAGACTCCAGAAGCCACGAGAACGAAGCGGAGGCAGAACGGGGCGTGGCCCCGGGCGCCCGCCCCCCTTTGGAGTCCAATCACGACTCTCTTTCGGGATTACGCTCCACCGACCTAAAGGATCAAGGATAACCGTTCAATCAATGTCGGTTTGATCCAACGGCCCACGTTCACCTGAGGGGACTATATAAGCAGACCCCCTGGCCCCTAGAGGAGAGACAAGTTCATCATAGAGTTGAGAGGAGCCCTCGAAGGAATACCTCTCCTCTAAATAGACTTAGGGCTTAGCATCAAATGTGAGTAGAATTAGATCTTCTAGTTTCTACTAGATTGAGAGAGATAGAGTGGAGGTGTAGATCGGAGGAAGCCCGGCCTGTCTGTGTCTACTCCGAGGTTGTACCTGCGGGATCAAGTTCTCCTAACCCGAAGCTTGCTCCTAGGATTCTTCAGTATTTAGACTTCTAAATTCTAGTAAGTTCTTGTTTTATTGTTCTTTGGTTTATGAGTTTACTTTAATCTCCTCGCATAGAGTTTAGAGTAATCATCTCTAGCGTAGATGTGGTGTTTGGGCTAGGATACTCATAGATATTCCCTGACTAGCTGGACCGTGGTAGTAGCAAGGAACGTGACATTTCTAAGTTACCTTTGCAGACCATATCTCGTTAGCAGGAAGGATAGGGTTTATAGGTGCGGGTTGAACATCCTCTATGGTGTCTAGATTCCGTAAGCTTCCCCAATGGAACAGTAGATTATCCTTACCAAGGTTAGAAAGTGTTGACACCGTTTTTGGACACGTACCCAGGGATCGGTAAAATATAGATCGGCAAGATGTGGCAACAGTAACTGGTCTGCAGGGGAATTGCCGATGAGGGTGGTTGCCGATGAGGAGATAGCTGAATGAGACTGAGTCCAGAAGTGGTGACACGTTCGTGCCGATGGTCAGCGTTAGTCTTTGTCGATGGCTATGATGAGAAGTCTGCGGATGACTCGGAAGGAGAACATGAAGGTTGCCGATTGAACTACGGTGGTGTCCTGGTTTGTCACGGAAGGATAGTTTTATGTTTCCCATAGATATTTAAATTCGTTTTGTGTACAGATTCCGTTTAATTTGGAATTTGAGTCCTAGTCGTGTCTGATTGTAGCTCTTTGAGCAGGGTATAAATGTAGACCCTAGGGCCTTGTAAAAAAAATCAATCAATCAATCAAACACAAGTTTTTACTCATATTCCAGCATCTACTTTTTCTACGACTTCGTCATATTTTCCTTTTCATTACGAGTTCTTAGGAGTTCGTCGACTTAAGCTCGGCGTATTCTCGAGTTTCGCGTGAATACCTCTTGGCCGTGACATCCGAGCGCATCGCTGTTGTCGGGACCAAAGTATTCGAGTTATCACCTTTGCCGATAGTAAGGTCAAATCGGCTGGCACGCCTTAACGTTTGAATCGGGTACTAGCCCTTTGTGTTTGGAGATCTACTTTTTGCATCAACACATCTTTTGGCACGCCCAGTGGGACTTGATTCAAAACAAAGATCGACATGGCGACTAGCGATTTCGACTTGGAGAATGTCATCCCCATGACGGAAGCTAATCTCAAGGATGAGCAGAGGCAAGCTCTTGCAAAGGCTATGGAGGATTACAAGCAACAATGTTTGAAGTCCTTCAGCGTAAACAGGAGTGGCGAGGTGATCCAGAAGGAAGCACTGCCGATAACTCAGCATGTTACTTTTGAAGCCAATCCTGGTAAACTTCAAGACATGGTCGATACTGCTATTAACCGTGCCTTGATCAATCAAGCTAGTGTTCTGTCCAATACGGTTTTCAATGCCGTGGCTAGAACTTTCAAAGAAGGGCAGTTACCACCAAATTATGTTGGTCCTTGTCATCATCAGCCAGGGTCACCAGTTGTCACAGCTCCATCGGCTGCAACAGCCGCTGCAGGCGCAGAAACAGTTGTTCCTCCAAGTACGTTAGGAGTCACTAACGCGCAATCCACGCCAATGCCCGCCAATCCATCGACATCAGATGAGTCGACCAAGCTCACTACAGACCTATTGGCATCAGCAATGTCGGGATCTGTTCCTCCTAACTGGTGGGGTTTTGGTATGCCCCCGGAGTTCATGTTGAAGACAGAATCTGGGAGGATCAAATTTGACAGCTCCAAAACTCAGAAGCCGATGAAGATTGATCAACATCCTTTCCCAACAAATATGCTAGATGCTAAGGGAAAGACCAAGGTCTTGACATCGGAAGCAGCTGAAAGAAGTGCATCGGTGGATCCTCAGCATCAGATTACCACTGCCGATACAAAAGGAAGAGGCTTGATCCAGGAGGGAACTAACTCGGGAAGGCCTCCCCGATCTGGTATTGTGATAACTCATAGAAGGCCTCGGGAAACTTGGCAGCAACGTGAGGATCGGTATCGGTGCCAGCAGGAAGGCTATCATCGGGAAGGAGAAAGACGCCGAAAAGAGTGGAATCGACACAAGGATAACTGGAACTGTCTGTTCTTTATCCATTGCTGGGAGCAGAACATCAAGTTGCCCACTGTTAGTGATTGCCCTGAGTGCAATGGTTATGATCGGTATGACAGATCCGATAGGCGCTATCAAAATGCTGATCGGCGATTTAATGGGCCGATTAGGGGGAGAGCGTCCGTTCATGATTGGCTAGGGGGCAGGCTCAGTGTGCACGATAGGCTTAGTGATCGTGTTGAATATTTTCCCAGGAACCAGGAAGAGCTTGAGGAGATGGATAATGCACGAGTTCCCGATGAATTTATATTTTGCAGAGATGCTAATACTCATCGGATGGAGTCAAGGGAATATTGTCGTCCAGCGGCAAGGCAGTCGCCACTTCCCCCATGGTGTCCGAAGGGGTTGACTAAAACACAGAAAAGGAGACTACAGCGTGAAAGACGAGAAGAGCTAAGCAAGGGCGAGAACTCTGCCAGTCTGGGGATCAGTGACAATCAGATCCTAAGGGGAAAGGGCCATCAGCAGATGTTAACATGGTATTTATGTTGCCGATGGAATTCCTTGCGCCGTCTAGAGATGATGAGGAGTTGGAGTTTTCCGACCAGATAGCTCAGTTGGCTCTGGATCCGATGACGGCTATCTTTGAAAAGCCTGCCGACAATGAAAGGCAGCATCTTAAAGCTTTGTTTGTCAAAGGAAGGGTTGATGGTCAGCCAATGACCAAGATATTAATTGATGGTGGAGCCACTATCAACATCATGCCATATGCAGTATATCGGAAGCTTGGAAAAGGAGATCAGAATCTGACCAAGACCGATATGATGCTAAAGGACTTCGAGGGAAACGTGTCTCCGGTTAAGGGGGCAATATGCGTCGAGTTGACCATCGGCAGCAAAACCTTGCCGACGACTTTCTTCGTGATCAGCGGAAAAGGTGCTTATAACTCGCTGTTGGGGAGAGATTGGATTCATGCCAATTGTTGCATCCCATCTACAATGCACCAGTGCTTGGTCCAGTGGGTAGGTGGCAAGATTGAGATTGTCCTGAGAGATTCTTCTTATGTCATCGCATCGGCAGAAGTAGACACTTATAAAAGGACTAGGTGTGTCTCGGGAGAAATTTGGGAGAAGGATTTTCTCAAAGTTGCTGATTATGAAATTCCACCGATCCAAGCAGTCGGTTCTGATGAAGTTTTTTAATGGATAGATTCGCCGATGATGGAAAATTGGGCTAGGGATTCACATCGGCCGATGATTTGGTAGAAGTAGATATAGGTAGTGGTGATAAGCCTAGACCTACGTTTATTAGTGCTAAGTTAAATTCCGAGTGTAAGCAGCAATTAACCGATTTGTTAAAAGAATATAAAGATTGCTTTGCTTGGGATTATACTGAGATGCCTGGTTTGGACCGATCGATTGTTGAACATTGGTTGCCTATCAAGTCTACATTTCGGCCACATCAACAGCCAGCTCGCCGATGTAATCCTAATATTCTTCCTGATATTAAGGCTGAAATAACCAAACTTATTGAAGCCAAATTTATTCGGCAGGGTCGGTATGCCGTGTGGATTTCCAATGTTGTTCCGGTTTACAAGAAAAATAGGAAGCTTCGGGTTTGCATTGATTTTAGGAATCTTAATAAAGCTACACCGATGGATGGCTACCCAATACCAGTTGCCGATTTGCTAGTTGACGCTGCGGCTGGGCATCGGATTATTAGCTTTATGGATGGCAATGCAGGATACAATCAAATATTCATGGCTGAAGAAGATATTCCAAAGACTGCATTTAGATGTCCTGGTCATGTTGGGTTGTTTGAATGGATAGTCATGACCTTTGGCTTGAAAAATGCTGGTTCTACCTATGAGAGGGCTATGAATTTTATATTTCATGAGTTCATCGGCAAGCTAGTGGAAATTTATATTGATGATGTGGTGGTTAAGTCTGGAGACTTCACAAAGCATCTTGCCGATTTGCGAAAGGTGTTGGAATGCACAAGAAAGCATGGTTTAAAGATGAATCCCAATAAGTGTGCATTTGGTGTATCGGCAGGACAATTCCTTGGTTTCATGGTGCATCAAAGGGGGATTGAAATTAGTAGGAGATCCATTGATGCTATTAACAAGATAGTTGCTCCTACCAACAAGACGGAGCTCCAATCCTTCATCGGCAAGGTAAATTTTATCAGGAGGTTTATATCTATTTTGTCTGGTAAAATTCGTGATTTCAGTCCTCTACTTAAGTTGAAAGCCGATCAAGAGTTCGTCTGGGGGAAAGAGCAGCAGTTGGCCCTAGATGAAATCAAGAATTATTTGGTAAATCCTCCAGTTTTGATTGCACCTCAACAAGGAAAGCCCTTCAGGTTATATTTGTCTACCGATGGGATGGTCATCGGTTCGGCTTTAATTCAAGAATTTGAAGGGAAGGAACATGTGATTTACTATTTAAGCAGGAGATTGGTTGATGCTGAGACCAGGTATTCGGCCATTGAAAAGTTATGTTTGTGTCTTTATTTCTCCTGTATTAAGTTAAGACACTATTTGTTATCGGCTGAATGCACTGTCATATGCAAAGATGACGTGGTCCGGTATATGCTGTCTATGTCGATTATGAGTGGCAGGATCGGTAAGTGGATTTTGGCACTGTCGGAATTCGATTTGCGTTACGAATCGGCTAAAGCGGTTAAGGGACAGACTATGGCCTATTTTGTGACTCAACACTGCGGTAAAGTGGAAACTTTGGAAATTGTACCTTGGACGCTCTTCTTTGATGGATCCACCTGTGACCGGGGGCAGGGATCGGCATAGTGTTAATTTCCTCTCGGGGAAGAAAGTATGAGTTTTCCTTGCCGATTGTGGCCACGTCAACAAATAATCAGGATGAGTATCAAGCTTTGACAAAGGGGTTGGAATTACTAAGGGAAGTTCATGCTGATGCTGTTGAAATCTTCGGGGATTCTATGTTGGTTATAAATCAATTGGCTGGAAGCTATGGATGCCGAAGCGAAGTCCTGATAACTTATCATGAAAGGAGTATGCAATTATTAAAGGAATTCAAAGATTTCCGGTTAGAACATGTTCCTCGATTGCATAATGAAGAGGCCAATCGGTTGGCTCAGCATGCCTCGGGATATCAGCCCATTTAAAAGATCCATCCAAGAAAGTTGAAAGACATGTTCGATTTCAAGCTACCAAGTATGTGCTCCTTGAAGATGAATTATATTATCGAACAATTGATGGAATTCTTCTCAAATGCTTAGGTGATGATGAGGCTAGGAGTTTAATGGGGGAAATCCATGAAGGAGTGTGTGGAGCACACCAGTCGGCATTTAAGATGAAGTGGATGATCAGGAGAAATGAGTATTATTGGCCAACTATACTTGAAGATTGCTTTAAATATTTCAAGGGGTTTCAACGGTGTCAGAAATTTGGCAATGTTCAAAGAGCACCCGCATCGGCCATGAATCCCATCATCAAACCTTGGCCGTTCCGAGGGTGGGCTATTGACTTGATCGGCCAGATTTACCCGCCATCTAGCAAAGGACATAAGTTTATCTTGGTTGCCACCGATTATTTCACCAAATGGGTTGAAGCTATTCCTTTGAAGAAAGTTAGATCGGCCAATATGATTGATTTTGTGAAAGAGCATATTATTTACCGATTTGGAATTCCTCAAACAATTACTACCGATCAGGGTACTATGTTTACATCAGGGGAGTTTGATGAGTTTGCAATCGGTATGGGAATTAAAGTATTAAATTCTTCTCCTTATTATGCTCAAGCTAATGGGCAGGCCGAGGCATCTAACAAAGGAATCATCAAGCTTATTAAATGAAAGATTGAAGAAAATCCTAGGAGGTGGCATACATTGTTGAATGAAGCTTTATGGTCATATCGGATGGCTTGTCATGGGTCGACCAAAGTTTCACCTTATCAGTTGGTGTATGGGCATGATGCAGTGTTACCTTGGGAAATTAAGACTGGATCTAGGCGACTATCTTTTCAAGATCAATTGACTGCCGATGATTATACTACTTTGATGACAGACGAGTTGGATGATCTAGCAGGGCATTGGCTAAGGGCTTTAATGAGTATAGAAGAGAATAAGAAGAGAGTTGCCAGATGGTATGATAAGAAGGTGAAGGCTAAGGAGTTTGCCGACAGAGACTTAGTGTGGAAGCTAGTCTTCCCGATTGGGACTAAAAGTTCAAAATTTGGGAAGTGGTCTCCTAATTGGGAGGGTCCCTATCGGATAAATCGGTCTGCTCCTGGTAATGCCTATGTCTTAGAAACTCTCGATGGAGTTGAATTTCCCAAGGCATTAAATGGCAAATATCTAAAGAAATATCACCCCAGCATATGGGTCGATGCATAAAAGTTTAAGTGCCGATAACATTCCTATCGGCTGGATTAAACTGTGAGGCCAGACTTAATGTTTTAAAGGGTGTCGATAACAGTCCTATCAGCTAGACCAAAATGTTAGGAGTATTCAAAAGAAAAGAGCAAATATGCACAAAGCCTGGATCGTCGATATGGCGCGCAGACGGATCTGATTGGCTTCTTCTATCTCCTTCATGTCGTCATCGGCAGAGCCCTCCACCGGCTTCAGCTTCTTCTTCATTTGTAGTGCTTTGCGAGCCTGAGTATTTCGTTCTTGTTCAAGGGTCTTGATCATGTCAGGCAGCTGGCTTTTTTCCTGTTGGGCTTGAGACAAAGCTTCTTCTACCTGTTTAAGTTCTGCCAACAGAACTTCTCTTCTCGCCGATAGATCAGAAATCTTTTGTTTCAGCATATCTCCTGAGGACTCCAGAGTGCCGATGCTCTTATGCTTCTCATTGGCAAGGAGCTTCACTTTCATCATTTCCTATGAGAGCTGAGCATGAGCAGCTCTATCGGCAAGGCATTGAACAGCCTTTTGGTACTGCAGTTGACGACTCTCTAGGTGTGCAGCTTGAAAAAGGATTTCTTCGGCATCGGCGGGAATTTGGCCTCTGAGGGTCTTGAACAAGGCCTTGGCCAGATTGGAGTCATTGACCAATTGGGCTGTGTCTTGATGGAGGAGGGCTGATAATTCTTCTAACTTTGCCTTGATTTCTGCCGATGTAATTCCAACTGCTCGAGAAGAACTTGCCTCCTCGCCTTCATCCTCGGAGATGTCGCTGGCAAAGGACAACAAGCTGTCAGGTGAATTTTGTTCCTAAAAAAGAAAATAAAATAAGTTATTCTATGATCAAGCACTGGTAAACAATACGAGTAGAGATCAGGTAACTTACTTGTTTTAGGGCTATCTCTCGCCTCTGACTGGTTGAAGCCGATGGAATTACGGGCTGATCGTCTCGAGTTGCCGATGAGATTATGTCAGCTGAAAAAGTAACAGAGATAATTATAAGACAGAAAAGTAGGTTCATCGACAATGATTTCATAGAGAGTATGTTACCTTGAGGGGGAGCAATACTTGTTTGGATCGAGGAAACTACCGATGCTATGATTGAACTTGCTGGATCGGCAGTTTGCTCGTGCACGTCAGCCGATGTGTCTTCTGGGTGAGGTTCTTCTTATGGCTGAGGAGGAGATGGTGCTTGTTGTATCTGGATTTCTGGAGAAGGAGAAGATTCCACTAGGATTGGAGACACTAGGGGAGGAGAAGGTGTTGCTGTTCTCTGGCGCTTCGCCTGGGTTCTGGTACTCTTGGAGCTTTTCCTCTTTGGTTGGCTGGACTGGGGGGCATCAGCAGTCACACCTCTGGTCTTTACTGATGTGCCGGTTTGCTGATACAACAATGAAAATTTGTGAGTTCAAGTGTAACAGATGTAAGAATGGAATCGGTATTGGTGAAAGAATTTGAAAATTTACCTTGAAATCTTGCGCTAAAGTAGAGGCAGCTACCGATGGAGATGCCTTCGTCCGCTTGGTGGTGACCTTCTTGAGATGTACGCCCCGATGCATTATAGAGGCCTAGGATGGGGAGTTGTTGTCGATCGAAGAAATCGGGCCCGATGGGAAGAGCTCAATTGGCTTGCCACTCCTGCTGACCGATGGGGGTGTGTTGTCGACGTGCAATATAACCTAGAAAGTGAGTTACCGATGAAAGTAAAAATGAAAGGATTGAAACATCGGTTTAAAATACTTACAGTGGTTTCAGGGACTTTGTATTGAAGGTCGATCATGCCACGGTATGTAAGAGCCGATCTGCAGAACAGGTGCTCTATCCATTCTTCCCACCATTGTTTGTATGCCTGAGTGATGAAGAGGGCCGGGATCCAATCTGATAGATCGGCATCTGTGTCGGCATTTGGTGGCAGTTGAGCTATTCTGGTCCACTCAAGAAGACTAGTGATGGTTTCCCTAGGTTTTATTACATCGGCATAACAGAGTGCAATCGGCAGCTGACCGAAAGCTAGTTGACGGGCTAGTGCCGATGGGTTGTAAAATTCATAGGTCTGGTTGGAGGCTTTCCCGCTGCCGAAGAAGTTTACTGGTACGGCTCTTGGAGTGATGAGTGGCATCATCACATCATGATCTTTATTGAGAGCATCGTCGAAGGGGTGAAAGGTCAGAGGAAATCTTGTGTCTGGATCTCCGTTAGGCATCCATGCTCGCCGTTCTTTAGTCAAACCCTCATAAAGAGTCTGAAAGAATCGGCTGACTTGGTCTCTATTGCCTCCAGTACCAGGCAAGGCTATGACGGCTTCGCCATAGTTTAAGGGAGGACGGGTTGCCGATTCTTCTTCATCTAACTCATGATCCTCTGCTATATCCCTAGGGAAACACTGTGCAAAGAGGTTGAATTCCAATCGCTTATGCATATGGAGGCTGAGCCACATGTTGATGAACCACCAATGGCACCCTAAGTTGCGGATGGGTTCGCCGAGCAGAAGTTTCTTGGCTACTTGGTGGAGAAGATGATAGGCAGAGCCAAGCAGGTATCGGTCGAGAGGAAATCGGCCACCGTTAGCTAATCTCTCTGCTGCTGATAGGTAGACAGAGGTTGGTCCTGCCAATCGACCACAGAATACAAATTTGTCCAGCCACATGTTTAGGAAGGTGGTTTGTTCCTTTATGTTGACAGACCCTGTTCTACGGTACTTCTGAATGTACCCAGACCAACCACCGATATAGTGGGTTTCCACCTTAGCACTAGGTGTGGTGTCAAATATGTGACTACTATCGGCAGTGGATACATCTAAGCCGGTGAGCATGAGCACATCGGCAAGAGTGGGAGAAGCAGGGCCATGGCCGAAAACAAAAGCATTAAGTGTGTCTGACCAGAAATATGATGCAGCAATCAGCAGTGATTCATTCCTATGCATATCGGCAAGAGACAGTCTAAAGCACTGGTCCAGTTTTTGCTCACCCCATTGAACTTCATTTTAATGGCTGACTCTCAAGAACTAATCCTTCCATCCCTTGGTAGGACTGGGCCAAGAGCGGAAGGCATCTTTCCACAGATCTAGAGAAAAATTCTCGGCTCTAAAGGGGATTCTGTTTGTCTCTGCATTGATCAGATCAGTAGGATCTGGGTTCCCTAGCGGACGAAGACATTGGAGGTGTGGTTGATCGGTAGGGATGACGATTCTATTGGACAGATCCTAGAAGTTTTTGGGTGTAAAAAGAAGATCAAAAGAGAGAAGAGAAAAAAAAAGTATTCAGTAAGATGAACTGCGGATGAACAGGGGTGCAGTGAAAATATAGGAGAGGGGTAGAACTGACCTCAGGCACGATGAAGTTGATGGCTATTCTCTTGCAGGGAAGGAGATCGAAAACTCGAGGGTTGTTGGAGGAAGTTCTTGCTAGAATTCTTGGAGTCCTCGAACAGTGCCGCCGCCGCCAAGGAAGTGGATTTTGGGGTTGTAGAATGACAGATGAAGGAGGAGTACCCGAGAAGGAACTATTTATAGGACAAAACAGGCAAGGGCAAATCTGACTTATCTCTTCGCCGTATCCGTGAAATCCGAGGATACTCAGGTGGATATGGTAACTGTTCGCACGGTAATCAAGGGATTACGTAGGTGATTTGACAGGAAGCGGTCATAATCTGGAGATATTTTACTGTGTGGGATTTCCTGGTCGGTCCATCGGCAGCTCCTTCTAACGGTAATATTGTCAATGGGCGAGTATAGTGGAGATGTCCAGTTTGGGAGATTGAGGAATTCGAGGAACCTGCAGGAGAATCGGGCCAAGGTCGTTCAGATTTAAGCTGTCGGTTGCCGAATTGGGAGAATTAATTGCGGAAAGGCATCATTACTGCAGAGAATTTTGGAGCATTAATGATTTCATACTCCAAAATTGGGGGGCATGTGTTGACACCGTTTTTGGACACGTACCCACGGATCGGTAAAATATAGATCGGCAAGATGTGGCAACAGTAACTGGTCTGCAGGGGAGTTGCCGATGAGGGTGGTTGCCGATGAGGAGATAGCTGAATGAGACTGAGCCCAGAAGTGGTGACATGTTCATGCCGATGGTCAGCGTTAGTCTTTGTCGATGGCTATGATGAGAAGTCTGCCGATGACTCGGAAGGAGAACATGAAGGTTGCCGATTGATCTATGGTGGTGTCCTGGTTTGTCATGGAATGATAGTTTTATGTTTCCCATAGATATTTAAATTCATTTTATGTACGGATTCCGTTTAATTTGGAATTTGACTCCTAGTCATGTCTGATTGTAGCTCTTTGAGCAGGGTATAAATGTAGATCCTAGGGCCTTGTAAAAAAAATCAATCAATCAATCAAACACAAGTTTTTACTCATATTCCAACATCTACTTTTTTTACGACTTCGTCATATTTTCCTTTTCATTACGAGTTCTTAGGAGTTTGTCGACTTAAGCTCGGAGTATTCACGAGTTCCGCGTGAATACCTCTTGGCCGTGACATCCGGGCGCATCGCTGTTGTCGGGACCAAAGTATTCGAGTTATCACCTTTGCCGATAGTAAGGTCAAATCGGCTGGCACGCCTTAACGTTTGAATCGGGTATTAGCCCTTTGTGTTTGCAGATCTACTTTTTGCATCAACAGAAAGGGATTACGGTTGTAGTCTTCTCTATATATCACTCACATCGAGAAACATTCTTTGTAGCCTAAAGGTTAGTAGTAATAGACTGGGTTAGTTAGATGCACTCTTTCTCCTCGTGGTAAAAATATAAATACGATACTCTAGATAACATCCCGGGTGAAGTGCTCACTGATATCCGTGCACTTGCAGTTCAATTCCTTATTGCGTTCCCCAATATCAACAATAACCCAGTCTATTACTTCTAACCTTTAGGCAACAAAGAATGTTTCTCGATGTGAGTGATATATAGAGAAGACTACAACCGTAATCTCTTTCTAACCTTGGTAAGGATAATCTACTGTTCTATTGGGGAAGCTTACGGAATCTAGACACCACAGAGGATGTTCAACCTGCACCTATAAACCCCATCCTTTCTGCTAACGAGATATGGTCTGCAAAGGTAACTCGGAAATGTCACGTTCCTCGCTACTACCACGGTCCAACTAGTCAGGGGATATCTATGAGTATCCTAGCCCAAACACCACGTCTATGCTAGAGATGATTACTCTAAACTCTACGCGAAGAGACTACAGTAAACGCATAAACCAAAGAACAATAAAACAAGAACTTACTAGAATTTAGAAGTCGAAATACTGAAGAATCCTAGGAGCAAGCTTCAGGTTAGGAGGAGTAGACAACGACAGGCCGGGCTTCCTCTGATCTACACCTCCACTCTATCTCTCTCAATCTAGTAGAAACTAGAAGATCTAATTCTACTCACATTGGATGCTAAGCCCTAAGTCTATTTAGAGGAGAGGTATTCCTTCGAGGGCTCCTCTCAACTCTATGATGAACTTCTATCTCCTCCAGGGGCCAGGGGGTCTGCTTATATAGTCCCCTCAGGTGAACGTGGGCCGTTCGATCAAACCGACATTGATTGAACGGTTATCCTTGATCCTTTAGGTCGGTGGAGCGTGATCCGCAAAGTTGGACGGGATTGGGCAAAACTCTTGGGCGGCCGCCCTAAGGGGGTGGGCGGGCGCCCTGCCCCCGGGACCGATTGCCTTCCCGTTTGTTCCCGTGGCTTCTGGAGTCTTCTAGATGGTAGAAAATTGTGCGGTGCGTTAATATCTCTATGTAATCCCGACATGTGGGCCTTTCTTCCTTATTTCCTGATAACCCCCTGTAGAAACAGATAAACAACAAAACTCGTGGAATTCTGTCAGATCAAACCCTAATTCTAGGTGTTGTTTGTATATTGGTCCTTTCCCTTGTTTATTTGATAATTAAAATTGATACTTAAGAACCGTCAACAAACACCCCCATACTTAGGCTTTTACTCATCCTCGAGAAAAGGATGGTTAAGAAAAATATCTGGGGTTAAAACATTATAAAGCATTTTCTTCATACTTGCAGGGTGTTGTAAAAATTCACTATGTACCGTAGTCAGGGACATATATGGTTAAGAGTAGAGATCCTTTCTTCCTTTCAATCCTGTTACTTGGAGTTTTTGTATATTTTTAAAAAGAAATTTAGCATACCTTTATCCTCATAGGTTCTCAGGTCACTCATTTATCTTTTGTATATCTTACTGAGGCTGTTCTAATTTGTAAAAATTCTCAAGCATACTTACCTTGCATTTATTGCCTGATCAAAACGGGATCCGAGGAGAGGAATGTCATACTCTTAGATCAAAGATTTTGAAAATTAAAAACTTGTCAACTCTTGTTGGCATATTGCTTATTAGAGGGACCATGGGCTATCATTTTCTTTCTTTTCCCTCCCTTCTTTTTTTAGGTGGATACCGAGGTACCCCTAATTCTACTGCTCGACACTTGTCCATTTTTTCTGTGAGGTTGTCGAGCACTTGCTCATTTTTATTTCCTCGAATTATTCATATTTTTGCATAGCCCATGCCTCTAATGCAATATTACTTCGAAAGAGTGAATCTTTCTGAATAAATGTCTTGATCTTAGGAGCATGATAAATCTCTCAACAAGGGTCTAGCTCATTTTGAACAAACTCAATATAGAGCAGATAGCTTTTATAATTATTATATTTTCAGGTTTATGAGACATACAAAACACTGAGGATGGTAGCTATAATTTTGAAGATTTTGAAATAAATTCTCCAAGCAACAATGATATCAAGAATAAGGTACTCATACTCTACCATCTCACATTCCACAATGACTTAAGTAACACAAGGTTTTAAAATAATTTTATAATAATTGCAAGTTTCAGGAAATATCATAGAGTGAGATTAATCATGATTAGAAACATTTTAATCTTTTTAATTTATCATGTCGGAGACAATATTCTGCATAATCCAATATATGTGTATGTGTAAAGTAAAGTGTGTAGAGTATGTACCTGAATCGTAGAGTGGTGTAGTCGAAGTGTGTTTGGCATGTCGAGGGATCTCCCCCATACTTGTTTTCTACTTTCTTGCATAAAAATAAAGTAGAGACACACAAGACATAATCATAATAATAATAATACTCTTTATTAATCTCGAGGCATTTATTTCATATGACTAGTAGCAAACTGATGATAATAATAGATTTAAACCGAATTTAAAGATAAATAACTAAGATGCACTGTCTCAAGGTCTAATCTAGATAACTCAGCGGTGCTCTAACTCCCTGATCTTCTTATTGGCAGTAGCAAGATCATGCCTAAGACCTAGTATAATGGTGTTGTGGTTAGAGAGCTGCCTAGTGATAGAGTTAACCGAGGACTGGAGGTCTATGATGACCCTATCTAGCCTGCGAACGTCCTCATCAATATCTACTATAGTCTTGCGACGCTTAGGAGGTGTGTCAAGAGCATTGAGAGCGTACTTTGGGGCTGCCTTTGGAGGGATGAAACAGACTTTGGCTACTCTAATCCCTTCAAAGTAAGGCCTCTCTTCCTCCGTTGTGTAGCGGATGCTGATGATCTCGCCGCTCCGGTTGGTCTTGACTCCAACGACCCTCTCATTGGGTCTGGGTGGAAGGATCCTAGTACCGGCTGGCACCTTGATGGTGGTCTCCTTCTTGGCTGACGGTCCCTTGAGAAGTAGGGGCTACGGTGGTGCGGTGAGAACTGGATGAGCATGGTAGGATTGGACGGAGCTGCGTTGGCGTAATGGCATGGCTTCTAGCTATCGCTCTGTGTTGGCCGAGACGAGAGCACGGGCGTCGGGGTCTTCCTTAGGCTTCTTGTTGAGGTCGTAGGGAACAACTTCCCAATCGTCGTGGAACTCTTCTGCCATTGGAGCAGCGAGGAACTAAGCAAGCTCTAATTGAAAAAGAAGAAAAGGCTTGAATAGATTGGTGTTTGAAAACTGACGTCAGGGGTCTGTTTATATAGGTGTCAAAAAGTGCCTCTAGGTGTTGTTCGGGTTACTCCTATCGCCGTGCGTGCGAAACTTTCCATCCGAACAATTATTTGGTTTACCATAAATGTGTTTTCCACGACGGGGGAAATCGGGACCGAGAGGGGTCAGGGGCTGGGCACCTGCCCTCTTCATCAGGGCGCCCGCCCTGTGTCTGGCCCCTCTGTGGGCCTGTTGACACTTGCTAACACCACTTGAATACTAGGTTGTCATCACCAGCATGGCACTAGAGTGTACTATGGTATTTATACGCACACAGATAATCTGCAAGCGCACGGATACCGTTGAAGCTTTTACCCGATTAAAGGTTTTATCGTATCAACAGGGAAACGGGAGAACCAACTACGCTCTAACTTAACCAGGATAAGTAAATAGGTGTAAATAGGAGAGATGGTAGAATCGAATAAGAACAATATTAAAGGTAAGATAACAATGGGTGATAATATGGGAATAGAGAGTAGAGCAATCTAGTATATGGGCGATGGTAGCAGAATAGAGAGGATAACTATGGTTTCTCTACTTCAAAGGGGTATGTCTATGTCTGGGACGAACCACGTGATAAGATTACACCACAAAGGATGCTTATCCATAGGCCGATAAACCCTACCCGTCCTGCTAACGAGAGGTGGACTACAGAGGACCAACGTAACTGTCACCTACGCGGCCTACCACACGATCCAGCTAGACAGGGGATATCCACAAGTAATCTAGGTCTAAGCACCTCGCTTACACCTATACTACAACTCTAACCTATAGCGTCCTATAGATTAGAAGTACTCAAAAGAGTTGTGAACCAGAACATACATGATTAGTAATTGCATAATGAATTAGAAGTAGATTACCAGAGTCATCCCATGAGCAAGCTTGAATAGAGCTTGATCATGACGAAGTACAACCGGAGGAAGAACCGACAGGCCGGCCTCTCCTCTAATCCTCCTTTGCTCTCCATCTTGCTACTATCTAGATCTACTCTAGTTTAGAGAAGAGAGGAGAGCTCTCATCTCTAAACATTAGCTTTTGCTCTGTCTATGAATAATGAATAATGATCAAGGGGTTCCTCCTCCAGGGGCCAGGGGGTCTGGTTTTATAGTCCCCTCAAGTGAACCTGGGCCGTCGGATCAAACCGACATTGATTGAATGGTTATTCTTGATCCTTTAGGTCGGTGGAGCATAATCCGCGAGATTGAGCGTGATTGGCCGAAAAAGGTGGGCGGGCGCCCTAAGGACTTGGGCGGGCGCCCTGTCCCTGACTCCGTTCGGTCTGCGCTTCCTTCCCGTGGCTTCTGGAGTCTTCTAGATGTAAGATAATTGCGCGGCACGTTGATATCTCTATGTAATCCCAACGTGTGGGCCTTTCTTCCTTATTTCCTGATAACCCCCCGTAGAAATAGACAAACACCAAAACTCGTGGAATTCAGTCAGATAAAACCCTAAGTCTAGATGTTGATTTCATTTGGATCCTTTTCTTTGTTTATTTGATAATTAAATTTGATACTTAAGGACCGTCAACAAACTCCCCCAAGCTTACCTCTTGCTCGTCCCTGAGCAAGGATAGACTCAGCAATGGATTAGAAGTTGTTGCAATATCTTAAAAATTTGACGGTACACATGCTTTTAAATAAGATCTCATCTCTGAGTTAGAGTAAACTGTCAAGAACTAAAACTTACTTACTTTACCTTTCACCATGGGACTTGTAACCGTCACTTCCGTCTTGTGTAGTGAAAAGATAGAACAGTCTAGCCAAGTGCCATGTCTCTTATTCTTGATCAGCTATAGCTCTGGAGTTTTTGCAGATTTTCAAATCTCAGAGATTCCTTGTATGACTCTCTAAATCTCTCTTTTGTGGTATTTCTGGATCCTTACCAAGGCAGTGATGGTATATGCCTTCTCTCAAGATATGTGGTATTTGTGGTATAAGGCATAGTGACATTGCCTTCTCTCTCACCCTACTCTAATAAGGCTTTAATATCTGGAGCTCATAGGTGGGAGATAAAGTATACATACTTACAAGACATTTATTGTATAGTCAAACCATGGATCCAAAGAAACAAATCAAAAAGCCAAATCAAGATGTGCATGTGTGGAGAATGAATGGTGTATAGTGATAATGGTGAAAGTCTAATTCTACTTTTGCTCTTTTGAGGGGATACATACCTTCCTTGCTTTTTGAAACTTTATGCGGAGAATGAGATGCTCTTTTTTTTCTTTCCTCTTAGGTGGGTATCTTGTACCCCTAATTCTACTGTCGGACACTTGACCATTTTTACCTCTCGTCTCACTTTTTCTTTCTTTCGAGGTTCCGGGCACTTGCCCCTTTTTATTTCCTCGTTTATTTTTTTCTTTTCTTCTCTTTTCTTTTTTTTTCTTTTCAGAGCACTCATCTCTTGAGATAATATAGCAAGTGGTAGTAGCAAGATAACTTGAGCAATTATTTCACAAGGGAAAACAGAAATATTTTTGGCTATTCTCAACCGGATTAGGAGTAGAATATTTTGGCTTGGTTCTGGAGATGGACATGGATGGATATATGTGGATGGTACTTCCGGAGTAGAAGTAGCATATATGAGTGAACGTGCAATTGAATCTTGATTTAACCACATGACAAGCTCCTAAGGGTCTACACAGGTTGACCACACTCAATGCTCATAAGCACTAAATAGTAAATGTGTGGCTCAAAGTCTAGCAAGCATGTATATATGGCTGTGGTAGGAATTTAACCACTCATCATACAGGAACTCATCATGCAATATTTTAAAGATTTTTCAAAGATAAAATTCTCCAGAATTCTAGCATCTCTAGGAACAGATAAACAGCAGCTCAACCTTCCCATATCATATCCGTTAACAACTTAGATTTCAGATCAAGTTTTCATCCCACAAATTTAGGTCTAGAGCAAGCTTTAAATTATAACAGTTATGTCTAAACTTGAGAGAGAACTTCAAATTTTAAAAATTAGGCAGAGCAACTATTCATCGTATCCATGCTTGAGTTTTATTTCGATACAGATTAGCATAGCCACTTTATTTATTTATTAAACACACTAAGCAAAAGATATATATAAGCACGAAATCTTTATTTGGTTTGTCATAGTTTATGTATTTTAATATTCTAACATAATATAAGTATAAAGATAGGTAGAAACACTTAGCTGGATAAATGGGGGTGCTCTCCCCCAAGCTGGATTTTGACGTAATTTCTTCTGATGTAGCTAGCAGGTGATGGAGGTGTATTTGAAAGTCGGCAGCATCCTGACAGCGATTAGGATGTCCTCCGTCTGTTAGTCTTCTTTGATCCTTGAATTCTATGGAGCTCAAATAGACAACAAAGCTTTGTGGAACTGGTTAAGTGTTAGCATAAATATCTAGCCTTTATCATGTTGAGCCTCCTCAATAAACGTTACTTATTTAGCAGGATCATGCACTTATTATTTTTATATTTTTATTGTAAGATGAAAACTTATTTATTTTATTTTTATGCCACCACAGTGAATATACTTATGGGTTTTATGCCATGAGCATACTCACATGGGGCTTACTATTTTTTTAACATTTTTATTTTCTTTTCAAGATAGCATGAACCTGATTAACTAAGCAAACTATAATTGAATAATTGAAAGGAAAAGGATAACTACCAAGTTTATCTCTTGGCAAGACGTTCGGTGTTTTTAAGTCCTCCGAACGAGACTCCTTGTGTTTTCTCAGTCGTCCTGGGATTCGCTAGGTGGCGTAGTCGGTGGTTCCGGCGGCGCCTCCTCTTCGTGTGTAACTATCTTCTCTCTCCACACCTGACTCGGTGCTATGGTCTCCTCAGGACAGTTCTGTTCAAGCTATATGTCTTCAGACCTTACCACTTCTCCTTCGTAGTCTGCCCATCCGTCTATGATGATTTGCCTCCTCTGCTTGCGGTTGCGTTATCTTCTTGTCTTGACCTGCTTAGAGTCTTCAACTATATAGTTAAGGTCAGTAAAATAGTGGCGTACCTTCTCAGAGGGGAAGTACACGTGGACTTCTCCGGTTCCAATATAGATGATGGCTTTGATAGTGTTTGAGGAACGGTCTTCCAAGGATGGTAGGTGGATCATACTCATCTTCTACCATGTCAATGACTCGAAAATCGTCTGGAGCTGAATGTATGTTGGTTGTAGGGGCATGGTTCCATGCAGGAGCTGATAAGTGACTGCGGCCATTATGTTGTCGTCAGATCCGGTGTCGTAGAGTGTCTTCTGAAAAGAGTATCCATTGATTGTGCACTCGATGCTTGGAACACCAGGGTCGTCCTTCTTGATCTTGAGTCGACGATCTTGACCACCTCCGACAAGGATCCAATGTTTTAAGTGTTCTGGACAAGACTTCTCACTGTCTTCATCCTTTAGGTGCATCATTTGATTAAGTGTGGAACTTGACGTCTGCACCTCTTGATACGGTGTCACTCATGTTCTTTGTTTGCCTAGTAGTTCGAAGTGCGGTGTTGGTAGTATCCTACTCAGTGTGTTTGTGCTTGTAGATCTAGGTCCTTCACTTGGTGGAGTCTGGGAGTTGTAAAACTCCTTCATGTTTTGCTTGAAGTGTACCTGTTCATAGAGACAAGGCAGAGATCAAGTGCACGGGCCCTGTTGGTGGAAAACACCAACAGAACCAAGAGTGTATTTGTTCTTCTCTAACCTTAGGCATAGTGAGCAAGACAAAGTTGATGGATCTTGAGTGTAGCATTTGTCAGATCAGATGGCTCAACCTAATGGAAAGTTAATCTATCTATATTTATGTTTTGTTTATATCTTCCAAAGATTGAATGTGCAACATATTAGCTTATATGATTAGGAGTGTGGGATCACGAAGGTAGTACTAAGAACAAAGATTAAAGGACTAAACATGTTGAATTAATTGGGTTGGTTAATCTAGAGTTATAAATCATACATGTTTGTCTCTTTATTTATGTGTATGCTAGAACAAAAGAGAAGCTTATAAAGGTGATAGTCAAGTACCTTAAGGTGTTACCTTACATGAAGAGTGATGGTATAGTATCACCTTGCGGAAGCTTTCCTTTTCTTAGCGGTTGTGCATCGTGTTTGTGGCACCCTCCATAGATCATCTCTTTGTGACGAATGAGCCATGTCTTCCTTATGTAAATCGTTAAATTTCATGTGTCTCCTTTATCTCCAATGAGTTTATATCTCAGGACTTCCCAGGTTGATATTGAAAGTTTTCCTGCAGGGGTTAGTCCGACAAAATATACCAATGCCTACTCAAGCAGTTTTTAGTTCAGTAACCAAACTAGAAACCATGTCTAATCAGATTAAGGAAGGCTATTTAACCTAAGCACCACGCTTAATTTAAAAGCCAATAGAAGTATGTACAGTACTTCCAAACTACTTACTAGGATAAACAAAGGTAGCATGATGGCGTATAGAGATCTACTTAAGTGGAGATGAAGTAGTGTGATTAGTATTTAACAAATTGAGCATGTCTTAAAGGTAAGGGCAACCAACATAGCAACATGGCAAATGATGTTTTTATGTAAAGTACTCCCCCAAGCTTGAATTTTGCACAATTCAAGATTGGATGAATTTAATTCAATGTTGCATAATGATTGGTTGGACATACCTTGTGCTTGTCATTCATCCGATCTTCTTGCTCCAATCCTGGAAAGGTTAGTGACAAGAATACCCAAAGGAATATTTCTACAATTATCTCAGTATGCTCAATACACAAGGCAATGTTGCAAATAATTAGAAGTTCATGTTACGATCTGATAGGTGCTTGTTTAAGGACGCTAAGCTTATCCTTGGGAAAACATCAAGTTTATGTTGGTGAAGTGGTTTCCCCTCCAACACCAACCTATATCAAGATCAACTCAACGAGATCTGCAATATTTATTATAGACATATGCATCGACAACCGCCCTTTTAAAGTTTTTATAAATAGAAAGGAAGAGGGGGTTGGAGATCTCAAATGTGGTAAGGATGGACAGACCAATTGATTGGGGAGATGTTTTATATGAGCAAGGACTTGGTAAGGTATTTATGAAATAACTTCCATGCTCACTGTTGTTTCTCTCATTCTCAAACTCCAAGGATGATTCTTCATGAATGCTTAAAATTCCTCTAGGATTGTCTCTCAAGTTTGTTTTATCTATCCATTCAATGGTGATAGCACATGGATTTTTAATGCCCTCTAGCCATTGATGTTGCTCTTCTCGATCCTCCTTCTTATGCATGGGATGTCTAGAGAGATTCATAGGATTATCGGGAGGTTCAAGAGAAAGAGCATAGTAGAAATTATTAAGCTCAAGGATGGGTTGGATAGCCGAATTATGGAATTGAAATGTTTGGAAATCGGCTATTGCAACTTCCTTTCCTCGTCTGGGAGATGATTCCTTCTCTATCTCTAAGATTTTTCTATGAAGACTAGTATAAGAAGGATGTCCACAAATAAAGACTACGCGAAGAGATTAAAGTAAACTCATAAACCAAAGAACAATAAAACAAGAACTTACTAGAATTAGAAGTCGAATTACTGAAGAATCTTAGAAGCAAGCCTCGGGTTAGGAGACTTGATCCCGTAGGTACAACTCGGAGTAGACACCGACAGGCCGGCCTTCCTCCGATCTACACCTCCACTCTATCTCTCTCAATCTAGTAGAAACTAGAAGATCTATTTCTACTTACATTGGTTGCTAAGCCTAAAAAGAAATATTATTTAGAGAAGAGGTTTTCCTTCGAGAGCACCCCTCAATCTCTATGATAACTTCTTGTCTTCTCCAGGGGCCAGGGGGTCTCCTTATATAGTCCTCCTCTATGCGTTTTTGGGTCGGTAGGCGATGTGGTACTGCATTATCCTTGATCCTTTAGGTCGGTGGGACATCGTGTGCGAAAAGAGTCCTGAACGGAGTCCAGGACAGGGCGGGCGCCCAGGGAAAGAGGGCGGGCGCCCTGGGCCTGGCCCCTTTCGGCCTCTGCTTTCTTCCCGTGGCTTCTGGAGTCTTCTAGATGGTAGAAAATTGCGCGGTGTGTTGATATCTCTATGTAATCCCGACATGTGGGCCTTTCATCCTTATTTCCTGATAAACCCCTGCAGAAATAGACAAACACCAAAACTCGTGGAATTCTGTCAGTTAAAACCTAAGTCTCGGTGTTGGTTGCATTTGGATCCTTTTCTTTATTTATTTGATGATTATATTTGGTACTTAAGGACCGTCAACAATGTCCCAGCACTATTCCTTCCCTAACCATAAAATGACATTTTTCCCAATTAAGGACTAAGTGCTTTTCTTCACATCTTTGCAAAACCTTGTCTAAGTTTTCAAGACAACTATCAAAAGTTTTTCCATAAACAGAGAAATCATCCATGAAAACTTCCATAATCTCTTCAATCATATTAGAAGATATAGACATCCATGAAAAGAACCATCCATGAAAAGAAGCTGGCGCATTACATAACCCAAAAGACATTCTACGGTAAGCATAAGTTTCGTATGGGCATGTGAAAGTGGTTTTGCTTTGATCATCGGGATGGATCGGGATCTGGTGATACCCTTAATATCCATCTAAGAAATAGAAGAACGAAGGGTTCGCTAATCGCTCTAGCATCTCATCTATGAAAGGTAAAGGAAAATGATCCTTCCTCGTGGCTTTGTTTAGTTTTCTATAGTCTATGCACATCTGCCACCCTGTGACGGTGCGTTGCGGACTTAGCTCGTTCTTTTCATTCATAATAACAGTCATGCCTCCCTTTTCAGGCACAACTTGAACTGGGCTTACCCACTCACTGTGCGGCACAGGATATATAATCCCTGCATGCAACAACTTTATAACTTCCTTTTTAACTACCTCTCTCATCGCGTTGTTAAGTCTACGTTGGGGTTCTCGAGAAGGTGAAACAGAAGGATCTGTTGGAATACGATGCGTACAAATCATAGGACTGATTCCTGTAAGATCTTGGAGTGAGTAGCCAAAAACTGAGTGATGTTTCTTAAGAACGGTCATTAATCGCAGAGTTTGCTCCTGAGTGAGTTTATCACTAATGATCACAGGAAACTCTGGATTATTGTTTAGGAAAGCATAGGTAAGACAGGGTGGTAAAGTTTTAAGCTCTATGGGGAGGTCTAGGTGTTTCTGCAAACTCATCTAAGGGTTCAGATTCAGAAGGTTCACCTTCTTCTTCTATGAAGAAAGGAGCTTCGTCTTCTAAGTCTGGTTCATCTAAAAGCTCTAGAGATGTAGCCTTTACCTCCTCCATAGGATCAGGCAAAAGATATGACTCAGCCTTATTATTTAAGGAGTGTGAAATCGTTATGGGAAATTTAAAAGTTTTTCCAAAAAAATGTGTAGCTTTCCAGTATGACCTTTGTTGACGGTCCTTAAGTATCAAATTTAATTATCAAATAAACAAAGAAAAGGATCCAAATGAAATCAACATCAAGACTTGTTTTGGTGTTTTTCTATTTCTGCAGGGGGTTATCAGGAAATACGGAAGAAAGGCCCACACGTCGGGATTACATAGAGATATTAACGTGCCGCGCAATTATCTTACATCTAGAAGACTCCAGAAGCCACGAGACCGAAGCGGAGGCGAAACGAGGCCAGAGGCAGGGCGCCCGCCCTGTTCCCCTGGGCGCCCGCCCACCTCCTGAGTCCAATCAGGACTTTGCTTCGTGGGAGATCTCCACCGACCTAAAGGATGAATCTAAACCATACAATCTATGTCGGTTTGATCCAACGGCCCATATTCACTTGAAGGGACTATAAAACCAGACCCCCTGGCCCCTGGAGGAGAGAGCCTCTCAACCCTAATTCATTGTTCGTCAAGGGAGAAGAAGCCTCTGATAAAGATTAGAGCCACCACATCAATTAGATATCTAGATTAGCATAGCTACAAAGGATTAGAACTAGAAGGAGTCAATCTTCGATTGGTTTCCGGATCTGTCAAGAGGATTCTTGGTAATTCTCTAATTGTGCTTCTAATTGCTTTCTAATTATCTTTGTTCTTCAATATTATGAATATGACTTTGTTCTACTTCAATATATTGCTTATGACTTTGCTCTACTTGCTTATATTCAAGATTATATTGATCTTAGTTTATCATAGTTATGTACTTGGCTTAGTTAGATTGGATCTATATACATGCTTAGGATCGTATAGCGTTTATCCATCGGATCCATGGGTAAATGATAGATATTGTGTAGGCGTGGTGCTTATACCGTATTTATCTGCGATTGTACCCAATATGCCAGATCGTGGGGTGGTTCGTGATAGTGACAGCTTCATTGATTCTTATATAGTCCCCCTCTCGTGTATTGGGCTGGAAGAGCAATATTATTACAGGGGAGTGATTGTTATGTTGCTCATTTACCTTGCTAATATCACTATGCATGGGCGTAGTCTTGTCTCGCAATGATTGCTAAGTATGCTTGCACTAACTATGATAATGCTAGACTATATAGTTGAGAATAACTTAGAAAATATTCTTGTAGTTCGTTCTAATACCATGCTAATGACTTTCTAGAGTATCTAATTGAGGTGCTTATCATATTTATTATGTGGCTAGATCAGATTAATTATATTTGTCACTATTCATTATCTCATATATCTTTTATGTGACACTTATCCCTGTATGAAGAGTTAGATATATTGTTCTCAATTATACATGCAATGATAGATGCTCAATCTCATATTCTATTTTGTAATCAATATTGATGATTGTTAATCCCTTCCCAGTGGTAAAAATATAAATAACGATACCTAGAATACTTCCCGGTTAAAATGCTGCATCGGTATTAATCTGTGCGCTTGCAGATCCCATTCATTATTTATTTAGAAGAGCAATTGCATATTTCAATACCGCGTCTCTTATATCATGCTGAGGATGACAACTTGGCTTAAGTGGTGTGAGGGATAGGTTTGGCATTTTTGGCACCGTTACTAGATTTAGAGAACTTAGTCTACTTTTGGTAATGATGTTAAGAATACCCAACAAGCATTTTTTGGCGCCGTTGTCGGGGAAGGTTGATTACTAATCAGGAATGGAATAAAAGATTTTGAGTTATCATTCGCATCACTAATATGATTGAGCTTATCTATTCTCTCATACAGTTTTACCCCGATATTTTTCTATTTTATCTTATGCAGGGGAATGTATGAATAGAAGACATCTTCAAGGAAATTTTGTTGACAATCCCGAAGCATTATTCAAGAAGACGAGAGCCAAGCTCAAGAAGAGATCATCAACACTTCAGCAAGAAGCTTCATCCAATCAAGAAGATCACCGGAACTTGTCTTCAGAGTTCGAGGCCATGGCAAACAAATCGATCCGCGAGTTCTCAGCTCCCACTACGGACAACATCCGCACTGGACCTGCTGTAGAGATCGACGGCAACTTTGAGCTCAAGGCTGGACTTATCAACATGGTGCAATGCAACCAGTTTTGTGGGAAGGCACACGAAGATGCTAGTGCTCATTTACAACACTTCCTAGAGATTTGCAACACATTCACCATATCAGGAGTTTCCAAAGATGCTATACTACTTCGCCTCTTCCCATTCTCACTGTTAGGAAGAGCGAAGCAGTGGTTCTACGCTACAAAGGAGAAGAATACTACGTGGGCACTCTGCTCAACAAACTTCCTGGCTAAGTTCTTTCCTATGGGCAAGACCAATGCTCTCCGTGGGAAGATTACAAGTTTTCAGCAACAAACTGATGAATCTGTACCAGAAGCATGGGAGCGCTTTCAAGACTACATCCTAGAATGTCCCCATCATGGAATGGAAAGTTGGCTATTGATGCAGACATTTTATCATGGGCTCGGCAACAGTGCCAGAGAAACCATGGATGCTGCAGCTGGAGGAGCATTCTTATCACTTACTATACCACAAGCCACAGCTCTTGTGGAGAAGATGACGTCCAATCAAAGCTGGAATGAAGAGAGGACCCAGACACGCAAGAGAGGTGGAGGTATGCATCAGCTGAAAGAGGTAGACATGCTGTCTGCAAAGCTAGACCTGCTCATGAAGAAGCTCGACGATAGAGCTGGAGACAAGAAAGAAGTTATGCACATCTACGACTCTCACATGACTTGTGAGGAGTGTGGAGATACTGGACACTCAGGCAACCACTGCCCTGAGATGCTTGAGGATGTGAACTACATCATCATCAACAACAACAACAACTATTACAACCGTCCTCAACAAAATCAAGGTTGGAATCAACAGAGGCCTAACTACTCAGGTAATTATCAAGGTAACAATTCTTACAACAATATTAATAATTTTCCACCTCTGAGAGAGTTAGTGTCTAATCAAGGAAAGCTAATGGATAACCTATCTAAGAAATTGGCATCTAATGATAAAATGCTAGAAAATATAAATAATAGAATGAAAAATTTCTCTACTGCCATCAAGAATCAAATTAGCTTTAATAAAATTATTGAATCTCAGTTAAATCAAATAGCTGCTGCTGTTCGTGCTACTAACCCCGGTATACCATCACAACCGGAAGGATTAGAATCTGCAAATCTTGTAGACATGTTTGATGCAGGTAATAAGTGGAGTAACCCCATCACTGAATTCTCTACTGACCTTCTGCCGGTCAAGAGAGGAGATCCAGGATGCCCCATCATCCCAATCTCCATCGGCATGGTGGACGTCCCAGAAGCACTCTGCGACTTTGGCTCTAGTGTCAACATTATACCCAGGGTACTCTATGAAAAATTCTTTACATATCCTTTATTAGAGACAACCATGTGTTGCAGTTTGCAGATCAGACGATAACTTTCCCAAAAGGAATAGTGAAGAACCTGTGTGTCCGAGTTGGTACCTTGTATGCCCCAGCAGACTTCGTAGTTGTAGAGACCGGAAATGATGAAAGAGCACCCATCATCTTAGGGAGGCCATTCTTGAACACCACGGGAGCTATCATCTACGCCAGTGCTGCCAAGATCAGTTTCTACGTCAAAGGGAGAAAGGAGACATTTTTCTTCAAGAACAAGACTACACAAATTCCAGATCAATCCAGACGTGAATCAAGGAAGAGGACCAACAGGAGGAACAAGAACAAGCAAGTGTGGAGCGAGTCAGCTAAAATGGTCACTGTAGTTCATGGAGGCCAAGATCACCAACTTAAGTCACCGCTTTTGACCAAGAAGGACGACCCAGGAATGCCAAGCATTTTCTGCTCCATAAATGGATACAACTTCTACAAGACGACTTGTGATACCGGATCGGGCGTCAACATAATGGCCGCAGTCACCTATCGGCTCTTGTTTGGAACCATGCCCCTAAGACCAACATACATTCAGCTCCAGATGGCAGATCAGACATTTCGAGAAGTTAAAGGAACAGTAACTGATGTCCTAGTCACTAGACGATCATTTGGTCTACACAGACTTTCAAGTTATTGACATGGGAGAAGACGAATACGATCCACCCATCATCCTTGGAAGACCGTTCCTCAGTACCATTAAAGCAATCATCTACATTGAAACCGGAGAAGTCCATATGCACTTCCCCTCAGAGAAGGTACACTATTATTTTACTGACCCTAACTATATCGTTGAAGAATCTAAGCAGGTCAGAAAGAGACGCAACCGCAACCAGATGAGGCAAATCATTAAGGACGGATGGGCAGACTATGAAGGAGAAGTGATAAGGTCAGAAGACGTAGAGTTTAAACAGAATTATCCTGAGGAGACCGTAGCACCGAGTCAGGTATGGAAAATGAAGATAACTATACATGAAGAGGAGGCGCTGCCGGAAGTACCGACTACGCCACCCAACGAATCCCATGACAATTGAGAAAATGGAGAGTCCCGTTCGGAGGACTTGAAAACACCGAACGCCTTGCCAAGAGGTAAATTTGGTAGTTATCCTTTCCCTTTCAATTATTTCAAATAGTTTATTTAGTTAATCATATTCATACTATCCTAAAAAGAAAATAAAAATATGAAAAAACAGTAAGCCCTATGTGAGTATGCGAGTAGCATAAAACCCATAAGTACATTCACTGTGGTGGCATAAAAATAAAATAAATATTTCTTTTCTGCATTATAAAATAAAAATATAAAAACAGGGAAGTAACATTTATTAAGGAGTCTCAACATGATAAAGGCTAGATATTTATGCTAACACTTAATCAGTTCCACAAGCTTTGTTGTCTATTTGAGCTCCACAGAATTTAAGAATCAAGAAGACTAGCGGACGGAGGACAATCTAATCGCTGTCAGAATGCTGCTGACTTTCAAACACACCTCTGCCACCTGCTAGCTACATCAAGAGAAATTACGTCAAAATTCAGCTTGGGAGAGAGCACCCCCATTTATCTCGATAAGTATTTCTACCTATCTTTATACTTATATTATATTAAAATATAGATATACATAACTATGAAAAATCAAATAAAGATTTTTGTGCTTATATATATATATCTTTTGCTAGCGTGTTTAATAAATAAATAAAGTAGCTATGCTAATCTGTATCTAAATAATACTTAAGCATGGATATGATGAATAGTTGCTCTGCCTAATTTGCACATTTTAAGTTCTCTCTCAAGTTTAGACATAACTGTTATAATTTAAAGCTTGCTCTAGACCTAAACTTGTGGGATAAAAACTTGATCTGAAGTCTAAGTTGTTAACGGATACGATATGGGAAGGTTGAGCTGCTGTTTATCTGTTCCTAGATATGCTAGAATTCTAGAGAATTTTATCTTTGAAAAATCATTAAAATGTTGCATGATGAGTTCCTGTATGATGAGAGTTTAAATTCCTACCACAGCCATATATACATGCTTGCTAGACTTTGAGCCACACATTTACTATTTACTGCTTATGAGCATTGAGTGTGGTCAAGCTGTGTAGACCCTTAGGAACTTGTCATGTGGTTAAATCAAGATTTCACTTGCACGTTCACTCATATATGCTACTTCTACTCCGGAAGTACCATCCACATATATCCATCCATTTCCATCTCCAGAATCACCCAAAAATATTCTACTCCTAATCCGGGAGAGAATAGCCAAAAATATTTTTGTTTTCCCTTGTGAAATAAATGCTCCAGTTATCTTGTTACTACCACTTGCTATATTATCTCAAGAGATGAGTGCTCTAAAAAAAATAAATACGAGGAAATAAAAAGGAGCAAGTGCTCGGAACCTCGAAAGAAAGAAAGGAAAAAGTGAGACGAGAGGTAAAAATGGACAAGTGTCCGACAGTAGAATTAGGGGTACAAGATACCCACCTGAGAGAAAAGAAAAAAATAAAGAACATCTCATTCTCCTCGTAAAGTTTCAAAAAGCAAGGAAGGTATGTATCCCCTCAAAGAGCAAAAGTAGAATTAGACTTCCCCCATTGTTATCACTATCATCGCCATACATCATTCATTCGCCACACATGCACATCTTGATTTGGCTTATTGATTTGTTTCTTTGGATCCATGGTTTGATTATACAATAAATGCCTTGTGAGTATGTATACTTTATCTCCTACCTATGAGCTCCAGATATTAAAGCCTTATTAGAGTAGGGTGAGAGAGAAGGCAATGTCACTATGCCTTATACCACAAATACTACATATCTTGAGAGAAGGCATATACCATCACTGCCTTGGTAAGGATCCAGAAATACCACAAAAGAGAGATTTAGAGAGTCATACATGGAATTTCTGAGTTTTATTTGAAAATCTGCAAAAAACACCAGAGCTATAGCTGATCAAGAATAAGAGACATGGCACTTGGCTAGACTGTTCTATCTTTTAACTACTCAAGACAGAAGTGACGGTTACAAGTCCCATGGTGAAGGTAAAGTAAGTAAGTTTTAAGTCTTTACAGTTTACTCTAACTCAGAGATGAGATCTTATTTAAAAAGCATGTGTACCATCAATTTTTAAAGATATTGCAACAACTTATGATCCATAGCTGAGTCTATCCTTGCTCAGGGACGAGCAAGAGGTAAGCTTGGGGGAGTTTGTTGACGGTCCTTAAGTATCAAATTTAATTATTAAATAAATAAAGAAAAGGATCCAAATGAAATCAACATCTAGACTTAGGGTTTTATCTGACCGAATTCCACGAGTTTTGGTGTTTGTCTATTTCTGCAGGGGGTTATCAGGAAATACGGAAGAAAGGCCCACACGTCGGGATTACATAGAGATATTAACGTGCCGCGCAATTATCTTACATCTAGAAGACTCCAGAAGCCACGAGACCGAAGCGGAGGCGAAACGGGGCCAGAGGCAGGGCGCCCGCCCTGTTCCCCTGGGCGCCCGCCCACCTCCTGAGTCCAATCAGGACTCTGCTTCAAGGGAGATCTCCACCGACCTAAAGGATGAATCTAAACCATACAATCTATGTCGGTTTGATCCAACGGCCCATATTCACTTGAAGGGACTATAAAACCAGACCCCCTGGCCCCTGGAGGAGAGAGCCACTCAACCCTAATTCATTGTTCTTCAAGGGAGAAAAAGCCTCTGATCAAGATTAGAGCCACCACATCAGTTAGATATCTAGATTAGCATAGTTACATAGGATTAGAACTAGAAGGAGTCAATCTTCGATTGGTTTCCGGATCTGTCAAGAGGATTCTTGGTAATTCTCTAATTGTGCTTCTAATTGCTTTCTAATTATCTTTGTTCTTCAATATTATGAATATGACTTTGTTCTACTTCAATATATTGCTTATGACTTTGCTCTACTTGCTTATATTCAAGATTATATTGTTCTTAGTTTATCATAGTTATGTACTTGGCTTAGTTAGATTGGATCTATATACATGCTTAGGATCGTATAGCGTTTATCCATCGGATCCATGGGTAAATGATAGATATTGTGTAGGCGTGGTGCTTATACCGTATTTATCTGCGATTGTACCCAATATGCCAGATCGTGGGGTGGTTCGTGATAGTGACAGCTTCATTGATTCTTATATAGTCCCCCTCTCGTGTATTGGGCTGGAAGAGCAATATTATTACAGGGGAGTGATTGTTATGTTGCTCATTTACCTTGCTAATATCACTATGCATGGGCGTAGTCTTGTCTCGCAATGATTGCTAAGTATGCTTGCACTAACTATGATAATGCTAGACTATATAGTTGAGAATAACTTAGAAAATATTCTTGTAGTTCGTTCTAATACCATCCTAATGACTTTCTAGAGTATCTAATTGAGGTGCTTATCATATTTATTATGTGGCTAGATCAGATTAATTATATTTGTCACTATTCATTATCTCATATATCTTTTATGTGACACTTATCCCTGTATGAAGAGTTAGATATAATGTTCTCAATTATACATGCAATGATAGATGCTCAATCTCATATTCTATTTTGTAATCAATATTGATGATTGTTAATCCCTTTCCAGTGGTAAAAATATAAATAACGATACCTGGAATACTTCCCGGTTAAAATGCTGCATCGGTATTAATCTGTGCGCTTGCAGATCCCATTCATTATTTATTTAGAAGAGCAATTGCATATTTCAATACCGCGTCTCTTATATCATGCTGGGGATGACAACTAGGCTTAAGTGGTGTGAGGGATAGGTTTGGCATTTTTGGCACCGTACTAGATTTAGAGAACTTAGTCTACTTTTGGTAATGATGTTAAGAATACCCAACAACCTTCATAAAGGAGTCTTCTAAAAGGTTGTCCTATGAACAGGTCAAAGTCCCATGTATCAAAGATATAGAAGTTCAAATGAACCATGGAGCCTTCTTCCGTAAGAGGTAGGACATTAATAATTCTATAAGAGCCTTCTATTCCTTTATGACTTTTGTTGTGGGGGTTAAAACTAAATTTTTAAATAATTTAAGTGCAAAAGATTCAGACATGATGTTGATCCCCACAACAGGATTATAGAGAGCATCAAATCGATCAAAATCATAAGCACAACGTATAGTTATAGAGGGTGTGTCCAAACGGATCACATCAGAGGAAAGCTCTGACTCCTCCAACCACTCGCTACTCATGACTGAGATAAGCTCTCCTAATTGATGTTCACTTGGTAAACAAATGCTAAAATGGTTGTTTTGGGGTTTGTTAATAGAATGGTAGTTTGAAATGTTTCCAAAATCGGCAAAACGATCAGATTCTATATCCAGCATGAAATCAGGTGGTGGAATTTCTTCCTTTTGTGGCTCAGAACTTGGGATAGCTAAAGTAGATGGAGAATTTGGCAGAGTGTCTACTTCGGCTTCGTGGGTTTCATCATGAAGGGTATTATCCATCTCAGCTTCTAGGATTCTATCTAGGATCACTCTAGCATTATCAGTAGGGATGTGAAAGAAAGAACCTCTAGACATTGTATGTAGCATTTGTTTATGATCTTTTCTAAAGACCTCGAAAAAAGTGAAATAAAAGGACAGGGTCTTCAAGATTAAGGTTTGGACCAGATTTTAAAAGATCAGAAAAACGTTTCTAGAATTTTCCCAAAGTTTCATTATCTTTTTGTTTAAAAGATAGGACTTCGAGTCTATGGTCGCTGATTCGGTCAAGGGAATAAAAATCTAGACAAAAGTTGGCTCTTAAAACTCCCCATTCACCTCGTTGTTGACTTACCTTCTGACTATACCATTGTCTAGCTTCTCCCCTTAAAGAAAAAGGAAAAAGCTTCCAACGTAAAGTTTTATCAGAAATGCCTTCAATGCGAAGACAATCACATGTTTGCTCGAAATCTCTAATATGAAGGTAAGGGTTTTCGTCTTCCTTTCCTGAAAAAGATAGGTTTTTAATCATGATAATCAACCTAGAACTTAACCTATACTGGGATGTTTGGATAGGCTGTGATGACTCCCATGGTAAAAGGTCAGTTTCCGAAGGTGTAGCAAATTGATAGATTGATTTAGAATCTTGGTTTTCCATAAGGTAAGAATAAATAAAATAAAAGAATATAAAAGATAAGAAAAGATAAAAGTATAGATACAAGCTAGTAGTAAGACTCAAGGTTATCTCAGCAAACCGTCTTTCTCCCCGGCAATGGCGCCAGAAATGCTTGTTGATATTTGGGAACGCGATAAGGAATTAATTGATCCGCAAGCGCATGGATATCGGTGAGCACTTCACCCGGGATGTTATCCAGAGTATCGTATTTATATTTTTACCACTAGGAGAAAGAGTACATCTGACTAACCCAGTCTATTACTACTAACCTTTAGGCTACAAAGAATGTTTCTCGATGTGCTATTGGGGAAGCTTACGGAATCTACTGTTCTCGATGTGCTATTGGGGAAGAATTTATATATTGAGAAGACTACAACCGTAATCTCTTTCTAACCTTGGTAAGGATAATCTACTGTTCTATTGAGAAAGCTTACGGAATCTAGACACCACAGAGGATGTTCAACCCGCACCTATAAACCCTATCCTTCCTGCTAACGAGATATGGTCTGCAAAGGTAACTCGGAAATGTCACGTTCCTCGCTACTACCACGGTCCAGCTAGTCAGGGGATATCTATGAGTATCCTAGCCCAAACACAACGTCTACGCTAGAGATGATTACTCTAAACTCTACACTAAGAGATTAAAGTAAACTCATAAACCAAAGAACAATAAAACAAGAACTTACTAGAATTTAGAAGTCGAAATACTGAAGAATCCTAAGAGCAAGCTTCGGGTTAGGAGAACTTGATCCCGCAGGTACAACCTCGGAGTAGACACCGACAGGCCGGGCTTCCTCCGATCTACACCTCCACTCTATCTCTCTCAATCTAGTAGAAACTAGAAGATCTAATTCTACTCACATTGGATGCTAAGCCCCAAGTCTATTTAGAGGAGAGGTATTCCTTCGAGGGCTCCTCTCAACTCTATGATGAACTTCTGTCTCCTCCAGGGGCCACGGGGTCTGCTTATATAGTCCCCTCAAGTGAACGTGGGCCGTTGGATCAAACCGATATTGATTGAATGGTTATCCTTGATCCTTTAGGTCGGTGGAGCGTGATCCGCGAAGTTGGACGGGATTGGGCAGAACTCTTGGGCGGCCGCCCTAAGGGGGTGGGCGGGCGCCCAGCCCCCGTGCCCGACTGCCTTCCCGTTCGTTCCCGTGGCTTCTGGAGTCTTCTAGATGGTAGAAAATTGCGCGGTGCGTTAATATCTCTATGTAATCCCGACATGTGGGCCTTTCTTCCTTATTTCCTAATAACCCCCTGCAGAAACAGATAAACAATAAAACTCGTGGAATTCTGTCAGATCAAACCCTAATTCTAGGTGTTGTTTGTATATTGCTCATTTCCCTGGTTTATTTGATAATTAAAATTGATACTTAATAACCGTCAACAGTATCCTATATAAATGTAAAAATAGAAAAGCTAGCATGCATGAGAAAAGATATCGTGTCACTGAATAAAAATCCGTGCCCAAATTACTTGTAATAAATAAAAATTCAAATTAGAGCCCAAATTGCTCCCTCCTCTCTATATAGATCTCGGTGCAGAATCAAATATAATATTTCCGTAAAATTTCAATAGGCTTTACGGCTGAAGAGACTCACCCCACAATCCCAACTTGTTTGATGTTGAAAGGCCAAAACCTCCCCCTCTCCTCTTGCCGTTTCTCTGCGGCCGTCAAGACCTAAGTACGAAAGGTGCTGCACTCGGTCGCGAGGAAGATGAAAGAGTCTGGAGTAAGTTTTTTAGGGGCGGTTAACTAAGCGAACCGTCTCTGATAACTCATTTGTTGGTGCGGTTCTGTTAAGTGAACCGCCTCTGAAAATCATGGATCTTCAGCGTCGGCTCACTAAGGATAACTGCCCTGGAAAATAGAGATTCAGAGGTGGTTCACTTAAAGGAACCGACTCTAAGAATTCAGAAGCAGTTTTCTTAAGTGAACCACCTCTAAAACGGCTGCATCAGGGCGGGTTCATAAGCTGTAGTGCCCAACGATATGGTTAGAGACGGTTTCCTACGTGGACCGCCTCTCATGAAAATCGGAGGCGCAGCTGAAATTGATTTCTATACACTCAACCATCGTCGGATCATCTATTGAAAATCACTCGTTGCTTATCATACATGAGCATATCTCAATCATGTGTTCGCGCAAAAAAGCTTACTGTAATCCACTGACATTTTGAAACAGAACAAACGACCTAGGACTGAGCGCAACCTGCTTACAGTGACGAGAAGACAAGATGCACAATCCGCTTTTACAAAGTAGAGCTAAACAACGATCACCAAAGTAGAACCTCCCAACTAATTTAACATTTTATTCTCCATGGGCGAACTACTAATAACACACATGCAGTAATAAAATTATTAAGAACTAACACAAGCCTGATGCATGCCGTGGGAGCTGTGGCGTCCGTGGCAAAATATGCTGAATTCACAGGAACTGAATGATGTATTCAGTGCTCAGCGGGAGGATGGTAGATCGGAGTTGGCTTTGGCTGCCCGTACACCGGAGTTGGAGAGTGGTATTCCGGCGTTGGTGGGTGGTACTCCGGCGTGGGAGGGTGGTACTCGGGTGTGGGGTGGTGCTCCGGCACTGGCTTGTGCTCCGGCACGGGTGCCTTGTGGAAGTGGTCTAAGAAGTGCTTCTTGATCGGGGAGCACAGAAACGCGGACGCGCACTCCGCGGACGGGTTGTAGTGCGTCTTGCCCGGGATGGCGACGAAGGTGCCGCCAGACATGGGAGCGATCCTGGACGGCTCCTGCCCGGGGCAAGGCGCGTTCGCGGCGCTGTGGAGCTGCGCGTGGCACTCGGCGCCGTGGAGGTCGGCAGCGAGTGGGACGCTGAAAGCTCCGGTGCTTTGGAGCTCACTCACGGCCTTGGTCTCGTACTCGCCGTTGGTGTTCTTGCACTTGATCGCCACCTGAAGACCTGTGCACCATGGAATTAGTTAAACACAGTTAGGTTTTCTCAAGATGGAATGGAAAGAGCCAAGAGGGTTTCTCAAAATTTAGGTTAGACAGATATCTAATTTATTTAGGCCTGTGCCTGTTACTACTAATAAGTGCATTAGACGAAACCGTCGTCTCAACAACTTCGTCAGTGTCTCAGTGAAGATGTATCGCATAGGATGCATGCATGCAAAGCACACTGCTTACCTTTGAAAGCCGCCTCAGACTTCATGTTCTTCCTCGTGCAGTCGGCGCACCTTGCCAGACCCACGACTACCGACGCCACCTGGCCGTCTGCCGCGTTTGCGACGGCGACCGCCATCAGCACGGCACAGACGCCGAGTAGCATCCTTCCTGATGCCATGGTCCTGCTAGCTAGCTTGTGTGTGTGTATGTGACTTGTGTGTGTGGAGGAGATCGAACCTGCGCCATGGCTTTTATAGGAGCGAACGAACCGCAATACTGCTCCCATAGCTGCTCGGCATGCATCTCCCTCAAGGAAGATGGTGGCGCCGGTTTTGTAGTTGGGAAATTACTCGAATCCATGCTGTCCGTCCGGACGGATCGGATCGGATCAAACTGAATTCAATTTTTGATCGTCTTGGCGATCTACATTTATTCCCGGGCAACGCGTAGTAGGCATGCATCTCGATCAGTAGATACGTTAAGTACTACGTGTACGTGCTTGCGTGCTCGAGCACATGGATGCCAGGTTGCATGCTAGCTGCAACTACAGCTGTATATGCGCTTTTGCAGTAAGAATGAATGATAGAGCCATATATATGCGCTGGATACAATACATGCATGCATGGTCCACTCGGACGGAGATGAAGTCGCACCCTTACTCGTCGTATAAACTCCTGATCATCCCCTCTGTTAATTTGGAATACTGGAATTCTACTTTTCAAACTACAAAATAATATCAATGCTTTCACATCATCTTTCTTCAAAAAAAGAAATATATCAATGGTTTCATCACATTTAAAACATATTTTTTAAAAAAGAAATATATCAGTGGTTTTATCACATCTAGCATATATGTAACTGGTACTTTAGTAGTTCAATATGTAGTATGTTCGTGTAGATCTTTACTTGTACTTTGCTAACGGTGTTGAGATTTGAATTATATTAATCCTCATATTGTAAGCACGTGTGGACTGGCGAATTTGGTACTGCAAGGACGATAGGCTTCATCGTCATAAAGAACAAAGTACAGTTGTTACCAGAATTCCACTGCGGGTAACCGTAGAAAATAATGTACCTTTTGCCCGTAAGAATCAGATCTATTAGCTAGAATGTGGACCTGAAGGATACACTAGGATGAAAACTGATCAGATAGATATTATATTTGTTTTTATATTTTGGGTCGAATTCGGATTTGAATACAGATAGTGTCAGCCATACCGGATAGGATACGATTGGATATCGACGTCATAAATATATGATTTCAGCAGAAAATATTTATACCGTTTTTATTGTAGTAAATGGTTTCCATTTTGAATACAGTTAGAAAATATCCATTTCATTATAGTCACCTTAATAAGCTGTACTACTGGTTTTTTTTTGAATCATTGGGTATACTTTTAATGTACATGGTGGAGAAATTATGGTCCACGTAACCATTATTGGTATGGCCGGACTGATGGAGCAAGTGGTTTCTGAAGTTAAATTTCGCACTATTTCTTGCTCAGTAACTAGATTATCCTATATCCTTTGATTTTGCTAAATAAATTGCAAATTGTGTTTCTATGAATATTTTAGGAACAATGGGTATACTATGGGAAAATTAACAGCGTATATACCATTAAAAATGCAAATCTTTTTTCTCTCTCCTCTCCTTTTCTCACAGACTTCGCTACATATAGCATAAAAGATTGCAACATTAGGAGCATGTCACACCCGGATGTAAAAGAACATTTAGAGTGTCAATCACATGTGCGCTACACACACATGAGCTGACATCATTAATGATACAACACATAGTGTTTAAACGGATAACATAAACGAGTATAAAAGTGCCATTATTACAAGCCTTGAATCAGAGTACGAATGGAAACTTATACTGAATTGTTCAATAAATAAATGGGAAACTAATAACGCCGACGTAGCGGGACCACCTCGCCACAAGAAGGTCGACAACAGGAAGACACGAGCCTAACAACCGGGCGACTTAGGATAATCCTCGGGAAAGTCGAAGTTGTTATCTTGATCGTCTGAGCAACCTTTAATGTGATTATAGTAAGGGTGAGTTCATGTCGAACTCAGCAAGCACAGACAGAAAGTAATGACATGCAAAGCTCAAAACAAGATAATAGCTGACATGGGACATGGTTTGACTAAGGTAGCATTTTAATTTGTCAATTTTAATACAACAACCTATTACTATTAATGAGTAGCAAAAGCCCATTCCCTTATTTAGTGTAAGTAATTATTAACATCTTTTAAAAGACTATCCTTTCAGATATCCCAATTAAGTACACGGGGATAGCCATCCCAGCCAACATGGAATAGCCATTCCGCCAATGCACGAGGTAGCAACCTCGTACAAATTCCTTCTCCAAGTACCTTGTGATTCCAATTTGCTCATCATGTGAGATTCTGGGCCGCTCGTGACCGTGAGCACAGCTGATATATCAGTTTTACACTCTGTAGAGGTGTGCATTTTCACTCCAGGTCGTGATTCCCATTGCCCGGGGTCGTGACTCCCCAAAACACTTCCAACGTGAGCAGGCGGGATTTCACTATGAGACCTTTTATAGGGTCCAATTAATAGGATGCGAGTCGTATGTTTTGGACAGGGCGCTTGGTAGTTGTGCCCATAGCCATGTTGACCGATCAACCGACAACTTAATATCCATTACCCAAGTTACTTCCTTACAGCTGCCCAGAAAGTAACGCCCTACTAGTGGAGGTCCTGCTAATTAGCCAAGCCAGTGCCATATAGATTGGAGTTGCACTATATGTCCCAGGGGGCCGCTCCATGACTAAGTCCTCACAGAGAGCAGACACGGGTACGCCCGGCAACCAGGCCAACCACCAGTACCCGCTCCCCCTGTCACCACCATCATCACGACGCTCACAAGCATCCAACATCTCCATCACCACAATGACCATGATTTAACATGTTTTAAGCATTAGGTTAAGTAAAGAATATTCTTTATTAAAGCTTGTGTATGAGGTGAGTAGATCAGCTGAGCATAACTACTAAACCATAGTCTAGCCATATACGTAATCCCAGGTGCACAAGGAATGATAAGTAAAGCTAGTCAAGTTCTTAGGGTTTGCATTTACTAGACACATGCATGAAAAGTAAATGGCATTAATGTATAGGATCAAAAATGATCAAATGGTATCTGCACTTACCTTGATTGAATTCGAGTTGCTCAAACTCAGTGGGGTCCTACTCCTCTTCCTTCATGAACGCCTCGTTAGCTATACGCAACAATCATCACACATAGAAGCTATACATGCAAGCAAACAAACTCTAATTAGGAACAATACACCAAAACAATTGAAGCTAGTAAACAACTGCATAACAGTAATCTACACATTGATACAAAACTATAGGAACAAGAACCACCTAAATCGAAGTTAAAACATGAAAGTTATGGCTAAAACAAGTTGAGTGGCAATTCTGCACTTTTAACAAACTGTTTTTCATAATTTAAACAATTAAAAACAGAACTAAAAAGCATTTTTGATTAAATCTATAAATTCTGATGGCTTCAGGGGCTATTCTGCAAAATACAGGACCTAATTCTAATTACTTTTGAACTACTCCGAATTGCGGGTTGATTTCTAACAAAGTCGGGGGCTTTTCTGCAAAAGTGCCAGGGTCGACGTTGCTGACCAGTTTGACTAGCCACGTAGCGCTACGGGGCTGGCTGGGTCTATGGGCGGTTTTGTGAACCGGGGATGCAGTGCGTGGTCCACCGGTCCACGGTGGACCGGGCTGGGCAGCCGGTTGTGCGCGCGGCAGTGCGGCAAGCGTGTGCGGCGGAGCCATGGCCGACATCGGCAAGGTGGCCGCGGTAGCGCTACAGGGCACTACGGCCCTAGCCAAAGGCACGGGCTGGACGCGCGCGGGACAGGGAGCACGATGTGCGTCCTAACTGAGAGAGCGGTCGGGGCGAGTGGACTGCTTGGCGGTGGCGGCTTAGCTTGGTTAAGGAACGTCGGCGAGGAGATGGGCGGCAGCGGAACTCGGTGAGTTCGGGGGAAGGGTTTAGGGCTCGTGCAACGCGTTGAAAGGTGGCTAGGGTTCGCTAGGGGGCGTGTGGCGGCTGCAGGGTCCTATTTATAGACACAGGGGATCTTTGGGAGGCGCACAACACTGATTCTAGGGCGGTGGCGCTGTCCACGTGTGATTCAGGCGGGAGGTTAGGGATGACCTCACCCTTGATGGGTGGGACCCACCCACGGGCCCCACTAGTCACCGGCAGTGGCAAAGAGGGGGAAGGAGGGCGCGCGCGGGAGGTTGGGCCAGGGTGTTGGTGGCCCACGTAGACTATGTGCGGGGCGGGGCTGGGCCGAAGGGAGGGTGGAGTCAGCACAGAGAGAAATCCTTTCCTTTTTTTAAAAAAAACTGATCTTTTTCTTTCTTGCTTCAAAATTAAGTCAAACCAATCATGCATTAGATAAAATCAAACAATTCAAGCAAAAAGAATATGTAGCAACATGAATGCATCAAACAAGGTTTCTACCTTATATTTATTTTTAATTGTTTTCATAAATCAACCTACCCCCTTAAAAGAATCTCATCCTCGAGATTAGGATGAACCAAAGAACAACTGCGTATAATCTGCTATCAAGTCATCTTCCCTTTCCCATGTTGCCTCTTCCTCAAAATGGTGTTTCCATTGCACTTTACACATCATGATAGTCCTACTCCTAGTAATTCTCTGTGTTGTCTCCAAAACATTAATAGGACTCTCTTCATAGATTAGATCATCCTGTAAGTCTAATTCCTCTAGTGGCAAATGCTCCATAGGGACTCTCAAGTACTTCTTGAATTGTGAAACATGGAAGACATTGTGCACATTAGACATACTAGCAGGAAACTCAAGTTAATAAGCCACTTATCCCTTCCTCTCTAAAATCTTGAAAGGACCAACATACCTAGGAGATAACATTCCCTTGACATTAAACCTTTTTAGACCTCTCATCAGTGACACCTTCAAATACACATAATCACCAGCATGAAACACTAATTCTCTTCGTCTCACTTCTGCATAACTTTTCTCCATGGACTGAGTAGCTTTCAGATTTTGTCGAATGACCTAAACTTTTCTTTAGCTATTCTCAAAGCGTTGGGACCAAACACTTGTCTTTCACAAGTTTGATTCTAGAACAAAGGAGTTCTACACTTCCTTCCATACAAGGCCTCAAAAGGGGACATCTTGAGACTAGTCTGATAGCTATTGTTGCAGGAGAATTTAGCGTAAGGCAGACTGGTATCCCAACTATCACCATATTGTAAAGCACATGACCTCAACATATCTTCCACTATTTGGTTGACTCTCTCTGTCTGACCATCTGACTTAGGGTGATAAGTCATACTAAATCTGAGTTTGGTTCCCAAAGAGTCATGTAACTTCTCCCAAAAATTTGATGTGAACTGCGTGTCCCTATATGACACAATCCTCTCAGGAACTCCATGCAAACACACAATTCATTCTATATACTTTTCTATTAATTGACGTCCATAGTAAGTAGTCTTGATTGGTATGAAGTGAGCTACCTTAGTCAACCTACTAGCCTCTAATGTTCTGCCTTTACTCTCTAGCAAGTGTCACATAAGGTCACATACTCCCCGATGTCTTCCTTCATACCAGACCACCAATAATTTTGCTTTAAATCTTGATACATCTTAGTACCTCCTAGATGGATAGAGTAAGCAGACTCATGGCACTCTCTCAGTACTATGTCTTTAATCCTCTAGACATCAGGTACACATAATCGGTCCTTGAACTAAACTATTCCTTTCTGATCAACATTGAATCTAGGGGCTCTACCTTCTTTGATCAACTTGAGTATCTTCTTAATTTCTTCATCCACTTTCTGAACTTTCCTGATCTCTTGCTCAAGGGTTGGTTCTACATCCATAGAAGTACCATGGGTGTTGGTAACAAACCCCGTGTTGAGATATTCAAATTATGCCAACAGTTCCATTGGCAACTCGGTGGCTTCCAACATATTTACTTGGCTTTTTCTGCTCAGAGCATCAACTACTACAGTAGCCTTACCAGGGTGGTAATGAATCTCTAATTCATAATCCTTGATCAGTTCTAGCCATATCCTGTCTCAAGTTCAAGTCATTTTGAGTGAAGATGTATTTCAAACTCTTGTGATCCGTGTAAATGTCACACTAATGACCCAGAATATAATGTCTCCAGATCTTCAATGACTGGACCACAACTGCTAACTCAAGATCATGGGTTAGATAATTTACCTCATGTTTATTCCACCATCTACATGCATAGGCAATCACCTTTCCCACTTGCATCAATACACACCCCAAACCTTGCTTGGAAGCATCACAATAAATAGAAAAGGTTTTAGTAACGTCAAGCAGAGTAAAAACTGGTGCAGTAGTCAACCTCTTCTTAATTCCTCAAAACTAGCCTAACACTGATCACCCCAATTGAATGGCCTCCCTTTCATCAACAAAGCAGTCATTGGTTTAGCAATACCAGAAAACCCTTCAATAAACCTCCTATAGTAACCAACCATACCTTGAAAGCTCCTGATTTCACCAACAGTCTGAAGTGGGCTCCACTTAAGCACATCTGCCACATTCTTCGGACTAACAGCAACTCCCCCATTGGATATGACATGACCAAGAAAAGATACTTCTTTTAGCTAGAAGTCACACTTACTCAACTTGGCATAAAGCTAATGTTCTCTCAACTTCTGCAGCACAAGTCTCAGGTGCTCCTCATGTTCTTCCTCGATCTTGGAGTAGATCAAAATATCATCAATAAAAACTACGACAAACTTATCCATATACTTTATAAAAACTTTACTCATCAAGTACATAAAGTAAGCTGGAGCATTAGTCATCCCAAAAGACATCGATGTACATTCATAGAGCCCATATCTGGTGGTGAATGCAGTCTTTGGAATATCATTGGGTCTAATTCTGAACTGGTGATAACCTGATCTCAAATCTATCTTGGAAAATACACAAGCCCCCTTTAACTGAAAACAGGTCTTCTATTCTAGGCAATGGATATTTGTTCTTAATTGTGACTTCATTCAAAGATCTATAATCTACATAGACCTCTGTGTCCCATCCTTCTTTTCTACAAAGATAACTAGAGCTCCCCAAGGTGAGGAAATAGGACAGATATACCCTTTAGACTGTAACTCCCTTAATTATTTCTTAAGTTCTTCTAACTCATTAATAGCCATTCTATAATGTTTCTTAGATATAGGTGCAGTACCAGGCAATAAATCAATAACAAATTCTATCTCACGTTCAGGTGGCATACCTGGAAAGACCTCTAGAAACACATCAGGAAATTCCTTCATGACTTGGATGTCCTATACTAACCCACTGCTCACATGATACACTGTCCCCTCACTATCTAATGACATGGAAACCTTGACCTCAATTCTATCCCCACTAGGTGCTGTGAGAGTCACTATTGTTTCTGCACACTGGATTGTACCCTTAAACTTGGCCAACCATCACATTCCCAATATCATATCTAAACCATGTGAGCCCAACATGATAGGGTTAATAGGAAAATCTAGCCCCCTTAGTTTAATACTCATTCCTGGGCACAAAGTATTAGAATGCATCTTTCCCCTCGGAGATTTGACAACCATGGTGTTTTGCATAGTACAAGTGGCTATATTATTTTTCTCAACAAACTGTGCACTTATGAAAGTAAGGATGCTCCAGTATCAAATAAAACGGTAGCAGGACAAGAGTTGACAAGGAACGTACCAACTACAACTTCCGGAGCTTCCTTAGCAGTTTCCACCTTCACATGGTTCATTCTCCCATTGTTACTATTCTGCCTTTGGGGACAAGCATTAGCATAGTGTCCTGAATGTCCACACTTGAAACATGTATTACTAGAGGGAGTGGGGTTAGCATTGGGCTTTGCGGGAGCAGTATTGGAATTCTGACGAGATCCTAAAGGTGCTGGAGGGTTCTGATGAGGTGCCTAGCTAGTGGGGCGCTGTAGTGGGTTGTTGCTGAATCGTTGGTTGGACTGCTGACTCTGGTTATTATTGTACCTGAAGTTCTGCTACTGTCCTTGACTGCCTGACTGATAAGCGGGGCAAGACTCAGGACTCTACTGGTTGTTGTAGCTGGGACGACTGGCACTAGCCTACTGCAGAGAGGAATTGTATTTCCTCTTATTGTCCTCCATCTTGTGGCGCTTGCTCTCAAGCACCAGTGCTCTATCCACCATCTCTTGGAAACTGGCATACTTTACATTAGACATCATGTAAGACAAGCCATCATTCAGACCTTCTAGAAAGCTATCCTGCTTATCCTCATCATTTTCCACCTCATCCGGACAATATTGTGACAACTGAGGTACTCACAGACAGTCATGGAACCCTGCTTCAAGGACACAAACTCCTTCTTCTTCTATTTAACCAAGCCCACCGGGACATGGTGAGTTTTGAAGGCAGTCTTGAACTGTTCCCAGGTAATAGTGTCTGGGTCTTGATGAGCAAAACAATAAGATTCCCACTAGTCCTATGTGGCTCCCTGCAACTACCCAGAGCCACACAAGACCTTCTCTGTGTCATTGCACTAAGCAATGACCAGCTGCTTCTCTTCGGCCTTGAGCCAATCCTCAACCTGCATGGGGTCAGCTGAGTGAGAAAAAACGGCGGGGCAAACGTGTTGTTACCTCCCTGGTTCTGGTTCTGGTTCTGGTTCTGATTTTCATTTTGATTCTGATTCTATTTCATATTGTTGAGTATATGAGCCATTCCTTGCATCAACTATGTCTACATGGTCATTAACTGCTCCACAGTCATAGGTTGGTACATAGGTGGAGCATTGGCATTAGTCCCACTATAGCCATTGTTGTTGTTGTTGTTGTTGTTGGAGTGGCCATTGTTCCCACCATTGGTACTACTCCTGGTGTTGACATGCATCAGGTGTATAGAAATAATATAATATAATTAGGTGTACTTCATATGTGCAAATCTGATCTGGAAATATAAACTACAAAGATACGATGTTTCCTCATAGTGTAAGCCCATCTGATAGCAACTTTCTTTTTTTTCTTTCAATTGACATAACATAATAATACTGACAGATGAAATATGTAGATAATGAACTAACTGTTGATATTTGGTAACGCAATCAGAAAATGATCCGCAAGCGCACGGATATCGGTGAGCATTTCACCCGGGAGGTTATCCAGAGTATCGTATTTATATTTTTACCACTGGGAGAAAGGGTGCATCTGACTAACCAAATCTATTGCTACTACCCCTTTAGGCTACAAAGAATGTTTCTCGATGTGAGTGATGTATAGAGAAGACTGCAACCGTAGCCTCGTTCTAACCTTAGTAAGGATGATCTACTGTTCTATTGGGCAAGCTTACGGAATCTAGACACCACAAAGGATGTTCGACCCGCACCTATAAACCTACCCTTCCTGCTAACGAGATGTGGGATACAAAGGTAACTCGGAAATGTCACGTTCCTCGCTACTACCACGGTCCAGCTAGTCAGGGGATATCTATGAGTACCCTAGCCTAAACACCACGTTTACGCTAGCAATGATTACTCTAATACTCAACCGGAAGAGGATTAAAGTAAACTCATAAACCAAAGAACAATAAAACAAGAACTTACTAGAATTAGAAGTCAAATTACTGAAGAATCTTAGTAGCAAGCCTCGGGTTAGAAGACTTGATCCCGCAGGTACAACTCAGAGTAGACACCGACAGGCCGGCCTTCCTCCGATCTACACCTCCACTCTATCTCTCTCAATCTAGTAGAAACTAGAAGATCTATTTCTACTTTACATTGGATGCTAAGCCTAAAAAGAAATATTATTTAGAGAAGAGGTTTTCCTTCGAGGGCACCCCTCAATCTCTATGATAACTTCTTGTCTTCTCCAGGGGCCAGGGGGGGTCTCCTTATATACTCCTCCTCCTCTATGCGTTTTTGGGTTGGTAGGCGATGTGGTACTACGTTATCCTTGATCCTTTAGGTCGGTGGTACATCGTGTGCGAAGAGAGTCCCGAACGGAGTCTAGAGGTGGGCGGGCGCCCAGGTCCTCAGGGCGGGCGCCCTGGGCCTGGCCCCTTTCGGCCTCTGCTTTCTTCCCGTGGCTTCTGGAGTCTTCTAGATGGTAGAAAATTGCGCGGTGCGTTGATATCTCTATGTAATCCCGACATGTGGGCCTTTGTTCCTTATTTCCTGATAACACCCTACAGAAATAGACAAACACCAAAACTCGTGGAATTCTGTCAGATAAAACCCTAAGTCTAGGTGTTGGTTGCATTTGGATCCTTTTCTTTATTTATTTGATGATTATATTTGCTGCTTAAGGACCGTCAACAACTCCCCCAAGCTTACCTCTTGCTCGTCCATGAGCAAGGATGAACTCAAGAGTTTCTGCAGTGGTTTCATGCCTTAAAAGTACACACGCATTCAAACAAGATCTCATCTCTGAGTTAGAATAAACTGTTAAGACTTAAAACTTACTCATTTTACCTTTCACCATGGGGCTTGTAACCATCACTTGTGTCTTGAGCAGTTAAAAGATAGAACGGTCAAGTCAAGCGCCATGTCTCTTATTCTTGATCAGCTATAGCTCTGGAGTTTTTTTTGCAGATTTTCAAATAAAACTCAGAGATTCCTTATATGATTCTCTCAAATCTCTCTTTTGTGGTATTTCTAGATCCTTACCAAGGCAGTAATGGTATATTCCTTCTCTCAAAGTATGTGGTATTTTTGGTATAATGCATAGTGATATTGCCTTCTCTCTCACCCTACTCTAATAAGGTTTTGATATCTGGAGCTCATAGGTGGGAGACAGCTAATACATACTTACAAGACATTTATTGCATAGTCAAACCATGGATCCAAAAGAACAAGCCAATAAGTTAAATCAAGATGTGCATGTGTGGCGAGTGAATGGTGTATGGTGATGATGGTGATAACAGTGGTGAAAGTCTAATTCTATTTTTGCTCTTTTAAGGGGATACATACCTTTCTTGCACTTTGAAGCTTTTTAGAGAGAATGAGATGCTCTATATTTTCTTTTTCTTTCCTCTCAGGTGGGTATCTTGTACCCCTAATTCTACTGTCGGACACTTGTCCATTTTTCCCTCTCGTCTCACTTTTTCTTTTCTTCAAGGTTCCGGGCACTTGCTTCTTTTTATTTCCTCGTATTATATTTTTTTTCTTCTCTTTTTTAGAGCACTCATCTCCTCAAAGAATGTAGCAAGTGGTAGTAACCAAAATAACTGGAGCATTTATTTCACAGGGAATAACAGGGATAGGAAAATGTTTTTGGCTATTCTCTCCCTGATTATGAGTAGAATAATTTTGGGTGAATCTAGAGATGGAAATGAGTGAATATATGTGGATGCGTACTTCCAGAGTAGAAGCAGCATGTGTGAGTGAACCTGCAAGTGAATCTTGATTTTAACCACATGACAAGCTCCTAAGGGTCTACACAGCTTGACCACACTCAATGCTCATAAGCAGTAAAAAGTAAATGTTTGGCTCAAAGTCTAATAAGCATGTATATATGGTTGTGGTAGGATTTTAAACTCTCATCATACAGGAACTCATCATGTGATATTTTAAAGATTTTCAAAGATAAAATTCTCCAGAATTCTAGCATCTCTAGGAATAGATAAACAGCAGCTCAACCTTCCCATATCATATCCGTTAACGACTTAGACTTTAGATCAAGTACTCTTCCCACAAGTTCAAGTTTAGAGCAGGTTTAAATTATAACAGTTATGCCTAAACTTGAGAGAGATTTCAATTTTAAGAACTAGTCATGGCAGAGCAACTATTTATCATTTCCATGTGAGAGATTATCATGAGGGTTCATAGCAAACTTTATTTATTTATTTATTTAGCAAACTAAGCAAAGATATATATAAAAGCACAAAATCTTTATTTGGGTTTTCATGATTATGCATCTTTTATTATTTGAGTAAAGTATAAACGCGAGTAGAAACACTTAGCTGGATAAATGGGGGTGCTCTCCCCCAAGCTGGATTTTGACGTAATTTCTTCTGATGTAGCTAGCAGGTGGTGGAGGTGTATTTGAAAGTCAGCAGCACCCTGACAGCGATTAGGATGTCCTCCGTCTGCTAGTCTTTTTTGATCCTTGAATTCTGTGGAGCTCAAATAGACAACAAAGCTTTGTGGAACTGGTTAAGTGTTAGCATAAATATCTAGCCTTTATCATGTTGAGCCTCCTCAATAAATGTTATTTATTTAGCAGGATCATGCACTTATTATTTTTATATTTTTATTGTAAGATGAAAACTTATTTAATTTATTTTTATGCCACCACAGTGAATGTACCTATGGGTTTTATGCCATGAGCACACTCGCATGGGGCTTACTATTTTTTTATTTTCTTTTCAAGATAATATGAACCTGATTAACTAAGCAAACTATTGAATGGAAAAGGATAACAACCAAGTTTACCTCTTGGCAAGGCGTTCGCTATTTTTAAGTCCTCCGAACGGGACTCTCCGTTTTCTCAGTCGTCCTGGGATTCGCTGGATGGCGTAGTCGGTGGTTCCGGCGGCGCCTCCTCTTCGTGTGTAACTATCTTTTCTCTACACACCTGTCTCGGTGCTACGGTCTCCTCAGGACAGTTCTGTTCAAGTTGTATGTCTTCAGACCTTATCACTTCTCCTTCGTAGTCTACCCATCCGTCCTTGATGATTTGCCTCCTCTGGTTGCGGTTGCGTTGTCTTCTTCTTGTCCTGACCTACTTAGAGTCTTCAACTATATAGTTAGGGTCAGTAAAATAGCGGTGTACCTTCTCAGAGGGGAAGTGCATGTGGACTTCTCCGGTTCCAATGTAGATGATAACTTTGATAGTGTTGAGGAACGTTCTTCGAAGGATGGTGGGTGGATCATACTCGTCTTCTCTCATGTCAATGATCTGAAAATTATGTGGAGCTGAATATATATTGGTTGTAGGGGCATGGTTCCATGCAGGAGCTGATAAGTGACTGCGGCCATTATGTTGTCATCAGATCTGGTGTTGTAGAGTGTCTTCTAAAAAGAGTATCCATTGATTGTGTACTCAATGCTTGGAACACTAGGTTCGTCCTTCTTGATCAAGAAAGGTGACTTAAGTCGACGATCTTGACCTCCTCCGACAAGGATCCAAAGTTTTAAATCTTCTGGACAAGACTTCTCACTGTCTTCATCCTTTAGGTGCATCATTTGATTAGGTGTGGACCTTGATGTCTGCACTTCTTGATACGGTGTCACCTATATTCTTTGATTGCCCAGCAGTTCGAAGTGCGGTGTTGGCAATATCCTGCTCAGTGTGTTTGTGCTCGTAGATCCAAGTCCTTCACTTGGTGGAATCTGGGAGTTGTAAAACTCCTCCATGTTTTGCTTGAAGTGTACCTGCTCATAAAGACAAGGCAGAGATCAAGTGCATGGGCCCTGTTGGTGGAAAACACCAACAGAACCAGAAGTGTAATTGTTCTTCTCTAACCTTAAGCATAGTGAGCAAGACAAAGTTGATGGATCATGAGTGTAGCATTTAAAACATTTGCCAGATCAGATTGATCAACCTAATGGAATGATAATCTATCTATATTTATGTTTTGTTTATATCTTCCAAAGATTGAATGTGCAATATATTAGCTTATATGATTAGGAGTGTGGGATCACGAAGGTAGTACTAAGAACAAAGATTAAAGGTCTAAATATGCTGAATCAGTTAGGTTGGTTAATTTAGAGTTATAAATCATACATGTTTGTCTCTTTATTTATGTGAATGCCAGAACCAAGGAGAAGCTTATAAAAGCAATAGTCAAGTACCTTAAGATGTTACCTTACTTGAAGAGTGATGGAATAGTATCACCTTGTGGAAGCTTTCCTTTCTTAGCGGTTGTGCATCGTGTTTGTGGCACCCTCCATGGATCATCTCGTTATGATGAATGAGCTATGTCTTCCTTGTGCAAGTCATTAAATTTCATGTGTCTCCTTTATCTCTAATGAGCTTGTAGCTCAGGACTTCCCAGGTTAATATTGAAAGTTTTCCTGCAGGGGTTAGTCCGACAAAATATACCAATGCCTACTCAAGCAGTTTTTAGTTCAGTAACCAAACTACACTCCATGTCTAATCAGATTAAGGAAGGCTATTTAACCTAAGCACCATGCTTAATTTAAATGCCAATGGAAGTATGTCAAGTACTTCCAAACCAACACTTGCTAGTAAATAGATAAAGGTAGCATGACAACATTTATAGAGATCTACTCAAGTGGAGATGAAGTAGTGTGATTAGTATTTAACAAATTGAGCATCTCTCAAAGGTAGGGACAACCAACATAGCAACATGGCAAAGGATGTTTTTATGTCAAGTACTCCCCCAAGCTTAAATTTTGCGAAATTCAAGTTTGGATGAATTTAATTCAATGTTGTATGATGGTTGGTTGGACATACCTTGTGCTTGTCATTCATCCGATCTTCTTGCTCCAATCCTAGAAAGGTTAGTGGCAAGAACACCCGAAGGAATATTTCTACAATTATCTCAATATGCTCAATACACGAGGCAATGATGCAAATTCATGTTACGATATGATAAGTGCTTGTTTAAGGACGCTAAGCTTATCCTTGGGAAACCATCAAATTATGTCGGCGATGTGGTTTCCCCTCCAACGCTGACCTATATCAAGATCAACTCAACGAGATCTGCAATATTTATTATAGACATATGCATCGACAACCGCTCTTTTAAAGTTGTTATAAATTGAAAAGAAGAGAGGGTTGGAGATCTTAAATGTGGTGATGTTGGAGAGACCAATTGATTGGGGAGATGTTTTATATGAGCAAGGATTGGGTGAGGTATTTATGAAATAACTTCCATGCTCACTGTTGTTTCTCTCATTCTCAAACTCCAAGGATGATTCTTCATAAATGCTTAAAATTCCTCTAGGATTGTCTCTCAAGTTTGTTTTATCTATCCATTCAATGGTGATAGCACATGGATTTTTAATGCCCTCTAGCCATTGATGTTGCTCTTCTCGATCCTCCTTCTTATGCATGGGATGTCTAGAGAGATTCATAGGATTATCGGGAGGTTCAAGAGAAAGAGCATAGTAGAAACTATTAAGCTCAAGGATGGGATGGATAGCCGAATCATGGGATTGAAATGTTTGGAAATTGGCTATTGAAACTTCCTTTCCTCATCTGGGAGATGATTCCTTCTCTATCTCTAAGATTTTTCTATGAAGACTAGTATAAGAAGGATGTCCACGGATGAAGACATACGTTTCTTTACTAACAGATAAAGAAAGAAAAACTCTACCAAAGTTTATATAATTAAGACCAATGTGAAAATATCGAGGAAAAACATGGTCTTGTAGGGCTAGGTTTAAACCAGAATTTGTAGAAAGATTAAAAGATTCTCTAGGTGTAGCTAAAAGTGCATTATCTTCTTGATTAAAAGATAGGACCTCGGCTATAGAAAAGGGTTGGTTTTGACCTATTGTAATCAACTCCGGACACAGATCATAATTAGAGGCAGGACTTGTTGACTCCCATGGTCTATGGCTGGTCTCCGAAGGTGCAAAGAATTCAATAATAGGTATGGAATTTAAGTTATCCATAAAGATAAAAATAAAAAGATAAAAGAATAAAAGTATAAAAGTATAATACAAGATAATAGAAAGACTTAAAGTTATCTCCGCAAACCGTCTTTCTCCAAGGCAACGGCGCCAGAAATGCTTGTTGATATTTGGTAACGCAATCAAAAAATGATCCGCAAGCGCACGGATATCGGTGAGCATTTCACCCGGGAGGTTATCCAGAGTATCGTATTTATATTTGTACCACTGGGAGAAAGGGTGCATCTGACTAACCAAATCTATTGCTACTACCCCTTAGGCTACAAAGAATGTTTCTCGATGTGAGTGATGTATAGAGAAGACTACAACCGTAGCCTCGTTCTAACCTTGGTAAGGATGATCTACTGTTCTATTGGGGAAGCTTGCGGAATCTAGACACCACAAAGGATGTTCGACCTGCACCTATAAACCTACCCTTCCTGCTAACGAGATGTGGGATACAAAGGTAACTCGGAAATGTCACGTTCCTCGCTACTACCACAGTCCAGCTAGTCAGGGGATATCTATGAGTACCCTAGCCTAAACACCACGTTTACGCTAGCAATGATTACTCTAATACTCAACCGGAAGAGGATTAAAGTAAACTCATAAACCAAAGAACAATAAAACAAGAACTTACTAGAATTAGAAGTCGAATTACTGAAGAATCTTAGTAGCAAGCCTCAGGTTAGAAGACTTGATCCCGCAGGTACAACTCGGAGTAGACACCGACAGGCCGGCCTTCCTCCGATCTACACCTCCACTCTATCTCTCTCAATCTAGTAGAAACTAGAAGATCTATTTCTACTTTACATTGGAGGCTAAGCCTAAAAAGAAATATTATTTAGAGAAGAGGTTTTCCTTCGAGGGCACCTTCAATCTCTATGATAACTTCTTGTCTTCTCCAGGGGCCAAGGGGGTCTCCTTATATAGTCCTCCTCCTCTATGCGTTTTTAGGTCGGTAGGTGATGTGGTACTATGTTATCCTTGATCCTTTAGGTCGGTGGAACATCGTGTGCGAAGAGAGTCCCGAACGGAGTCCAGAGGTGGGCGGGCGCCCAGGTCCTCAGGGCGGGCGCCCTGGGCCTGGCCCCTTTCGGCCTCTGCTTTCTTCTCGTGGCTTCTGGAGTCTTCTTGATGGTAGAAAATTGCGCGGTGCGTTGATATCTCTATGTAATCCCAACATGTGGGCCTTTCTTCCTTATTTCCTGATAACCCCCTGCAGAAATAGACAAACACCAAAACTCGTGGAATTCTGTCACATAAAACCCTAAGTCTAGGTGTTGGTTGCATTTGGATCCTTTTCTTTATTTAGTTGATGATTATATTTGGTGCTTAAGGACCGTCAACACTAACCATGATAAAGTAAAGCTAGGATGATAAAGCAGTAAGAAACGTGATAAACCATAATAAGTAAGACCAAAGATAACCCAAACTAACTAATTCATAATATCTTAAAGTTAATTTTGTTCTTGATGCATTGTGGACATAACCCATAACTCATCGCACACATTACAAAGAGCCAAATCACACCAATGACACAATAATAATTCAAGTTCTCACGAAGACCAGACAAAGCACTCTAAGCAAACCAACTAATCACTAGACACACCACAGACTCGCATTACTAAGGTCGAGGTAACGTTCTAAGCGTGGCACTTATTTATTACACAAATGGGGGGTAACTCCTATTCCATCATAGTACATCCATTGTCGTCTCCATAGGCTGGGTCTTCACGGGGAGGGGAGAAGGCAGGCCACTAGGGTGAAGGTAGTGCTATGCTAGTGATCTAAGCCTCCAACTGAGCGATCCTCTTCATTGCCTCATCCAACTGTTGTCGCACCTGCTTTAGCTCCACTAGTGAACTATTGAGCTCAATTTGAGTGACCGCCATTAGCTTAACATCTTATGCATACGGGATTCTATTCATATGCAGTACAAGCGGTAGTCATCGCTAGCTCTCCATGGCGACGACGAGGGTAGTAGCGGTGCATCCTGGCGGATGTGCTCAAAGAAGTGATCCCTGTAAGCATAGAACGCCTGATGGGCTAGGTGGTGACAGCCGTGTTAGCCTATGTATTCCACCACGTTGGGCCTAGTTCTTAAAACATAGACCTCATGGTGAGTCATGCCGAGTTAATCTAGGATGTGTACGGTCCCAAGTACTGGATAAGACACTTGATTGCTAAATTAGATATTCTTGAGCTAGATAGAAATATTGCTTACACACTCTAAGACCTATCCTATTACGTATAGGTTGTCTCACAGTGGTAGTAGGTAGGTTATTACTTAGTCTATATCCCATATCCAAAATTATCAGTTACTTAGATCACCCCTGCTAGATTAGGTTATTCTTAGTAAGTTCATTAGAGTCATCTCTTAAGCCATATATAGCTTCCCTATGGAAATAAATACGATACTTGGTACTCCCAAGTGAAGTGCTACAAGTGATTTATTCTGTGCGCTTGTGGAATTTTCAATGGACATAAGAATAATCAACACACAATTCTAGTGCCATTGCCGAAGGTTAGGCTTTGTGGCTACCTTTAGTGATTGTGCTAAGAATTACCAACAAGCATTTTTGGCACCGTTGCTGGGGAAGCAATTGGCCTAAATAGATTTGTCTATTTGATATTTGCTATAGAACTAACCCCTATCTTTAGCGGGTGCATATTACAGTTTTGTTCGTGTTGTGATTGTTTAAGCTAGGATGGCTAGATTTAATCTTCCAGAAGATTATCAAGACGATCCTGAGACTATTCTTAGAAGAGCAAGACCTAATCTTACTCCTCCAAGAAGAACTTCTGGAGCTTATGCAAGGGATCCACCTCCTGATGAACATCTGTCAGATCCAACTAATCACCCAAGTAGCTCAACCAATCCACCGACATCAAACAAATTTCTTCGTTATTATTCTACTGCATCAAACAAATTTCTTCGTGAGTACCATGTGCTGGTGATGGCAAGGTAGACTTTGAGCTTAAGCCTTCACTGATCCATATGGTGCGAGCTATTGCTTTTAATGGCAATTCATTTGAGGATGCCAATGCTGATCTTCAGATTTTTTTGGAAATATGTGGCACAATTTCTATCAATGGAATTCGACAAGACATCATTCAACTCCGTCTCTTTCCATTCTCATTACGAGAAAAAGCTAAGCATTAGTTCTACCACAACCTGGTGAAAGTCAACACGTGGGAGAAATGTTCAAGCAACTTCCTCACCAAATTCTTCCCGGTTGGTAAGACTAATCTTTTTCGTAGTAAAATTTCTAACTTTCAACAGGAAAACCAAGAATCTGTACCTGAAGTGGGAGCGCATGCAAGAATATATTTAAGCATGTCCACACCATGGGATGCAAGATTGGGTACTAATCTAGAGCTTCTACCATGGACTCTTTATTGAGTCCCGTTATCATCTTGATGCTGCTACCAGAGGAACTTTCTTTGCTATTAATGTGAAGCAAGCTAAGGAGCTGACTGAAAAGATGGTCGACAATCAAGGATGGACCGACAATCATCTACAAGGTACGAACAATATTCAATTGGTTAACTCTATATCTCTAGATTCTTTGTTGAATAGGTTAGACAAAAGAGCAAACTGGAAAAGAGACTAAGCTGCTATTGAGCATTCCAAGCTACGAGCCGCAACACCATATGAACATTGCCATGATGCTGAATATTGTCGAAGGAGGGACATTAAATCTCTTCTTAATGATGGTGGGTTTGGCCCATCACCATTAGCAACATATCCAAAATGGAATCTGCACGACAATAAAGGTAATTATCCTAGCAACTTAGTTGTTAATTCTTCGCTTGAATATCTTGTTTTTAATCTAGCTAGAATTAATGAGAAATTACATGCTATGCTTCTACAATATGATAAAATGTTAGGAGAAATTCATGTTAAACTTGATAATTTTACCATGTCTTTAAAAGAACAACTTAGTTTTAATAATAGACTACAAAATCAAGTACCTGACTTTAAATACCAAGTTGCCTATCATGAGAAAGTTAATGCTGTGACCACGAGAGGTGGTAAAGCCACTTGTGATCCATCATATCCCGAGCCTGTATCAAAAAAAAAATCAATTGAAGTGGTGGAAGTCGAAGAAGAAGAAATTCCGGCTACACCCAGGGCAAAGGTAAGAACTAACCCTCATGAATTATATGATACACATGTTTTGCAATTTCCAGAGCGAAGTATAAAGGCAAGAGAGGATGAACAATTCAAGAAATTTTTAGAGGTAATTCAAAAATAATATATCCATGTGCTGCTAGTTGATGCTATGCAGGTCCCGACGTACACCAAATATTTGAAGGATATGCTTAATAAAAAGAAGCCTATACCGAGTGCAGAAATGGTAAAATTGACTAAGCAATGCAGTGTTGCCATACTCAATCAATTACTAGAAAAGAAGATGGACCGAAATCGAACCATTTATTGCTCAATTGGGACCCAGCAATTTGATCAAGCGCTTTGTGATTTGGGAGCTAGCGTCAGTGTCATGCCAGAGGTAGTGTATGACAAACTTGGTCAGTATTCATTATCTCCAACCTCTATGGTTTTGCAGTTGGCAGACCAATTAGTCTGGTATCCGGCTAGGATAGCCGAAGACATCCAAGTGAAAATTTGAGATCTCTTCGTCAGGATAGATTTTGTTGTCCTGGATATTAATCCGGACTTTAGGACACCGATAATTTTAGGACGACAATTTTTAAGTACTTCTAATGCCACAATTAATGTTGCAGCTGGAGTTATCCAACTCATCATTAATGGGAAGGATGAAATATTTCGCTTCTGTACCCGACATGAACAGGGCTCATCCACAATGGAGAAGCATGTCGGCAATGATCACGGGAAGCCACTACACCAACCATGATCACCATGGAGAGGAATCCAAATCTCCTAAACAAGGTAAGTAAGCAAAGGTACATATCTTACCCCTAATTTCACTTTGTTTTTATTAAGTAAATTTAATTTTCTGCATAATCTAGCATAGTAGAGTAATCAGCAGTATCGACACGAGTGATGGGACATAAAAGGGCTGGCGCCCGCCACCCCCTCCTATTGTTCTTTTCCTCCTTTCATCTCCTTGATCACTCACATGCGCACAAATGACAAAAGGGGTAGTAGAGATGAAAGACTAGGATCCCCCCTACTCATCTCTTTCTCTCCTTTTTCTTTCTCTTCACTCAAGAGTTTGGAGCCGTGCATGCACCTTTGTTGATTGTTTGTTGCATTTTGGGCATCCTAGGAAGAGTGGCAAAGCAAAGCAACAAGATTGGGAGGGCCAAGGCTGGTGCCCGTCATCTTTCTCTAGCAGCCGCCACTCCCCCTTGCCCCCTTTGCTGCTCCACGCACTCCGTAAGTTCCCAAGCATCACTCACTCACTCACCAGCAACACCATACTCTCTCCCTCTTTCATTTCTTTGTCCTTGCCACCAACACATAATACGTGAAGCTCTTTTGGTTATTCACTAATCAAAAGTCCTCACTAAGCAAAGGAGAGGTTCATCCAGGGAAGTAGAATACCCCCATGGGGTGTGTTTATTTTTCCTAACCCATCACCTCTCTTGTTTAGTTGTGTTTTTGTGTAGGAACAATGTGGAAGAAAGTTTCTAAGAAGAAGAACAAGGATGGACGTAGCAGCAGCAGGCCGAACCATATATTCACTTCAGGTCTGGAAGTGATTCCAGTAGCCGTGGAGATCATCCTAGGGGTACTAGCCCTACGCGAAGCTCCTCACGTGGTAGAGGATCAATGTCCATTGATCACTCTAGCCAATCATCATCCATCATGGGTACTCAACCGCCCATGGTGAGGGTGCTCACCGACGTCAACCAAATTGTCTAGCAAAGCCGTCGAGAGAGGGAAGCATTCCGCATGATCTCCGACCGCAACTTCCTCCACACGCATTTCATTGACCCCGATCTTCTCAACAACACAGGTATAATCACTGACTTTCAATTTATTTTCCGTGCATTGGGGTGGGTAAATGCATGGCAGGTAAATGAGGATGGGTGCAAAAAACTCACAATTGAATTCCTATGCACGCTAGAATTATCTGCTAGTTACTGCAAGTTTAGGATGTTTAATGAGGAATTTTCTTATACATGGAAGCAATTTAGCGCATTGCTAGGATTTGATAGAAGCTATGAATTAAGCATAGATAAAGCATGTGAAAGCTATGATAAGAAAATATTTTGGAAAGAAATAGCAGATAATAGAACCCATCAAATGCCTAGGAATAGCAACATTCGTAATCCTACCTTGCAGTTTTTACACCTATTTTTAGGCCTCACTTTTTATCCTAGAGTTGATATTAGGCCTATTAGAAAAAAGGAAATGCAATTGCTTTATGCTGCAGTTAATAGGATTAGAGTGTCCCCTGCTAGGTCCATGGTAGAATATTGGTCTAAAACTTTTACACGAGATGGTGATGTAGAAATCACATCATGGGTAACTAGAATTGCTAGGAATATGGGGCTGCTAGATGGCGCTTTAATTATTTACATTTCAGTCGAGAGGGGAGAGCTTACTCTAGATCATTTCCTGCAAGCACATCTCTTGCAGGAAGACAAAAGAGAGGGTACACTTTACATGATTTATGCGGGCTATGTGAATGAAATTAGTTTGCCTAACCCCGAATATTGGCTTGCCAATGTTTATCACCTCAGCATACCCCTCGAGACCGAGGAGCAGCGAGCCCATAGGCTTGCATGTGCACAAGTTGATTCTATGCAGGCACCGTGCCGAAGGATGAGGTCTCAAACCGGGGTTGCCCAAGAAGCTACCCAAGCTACACAAATGCACCATGACACACTCCATACCAGTTCCCCCTATTCGTCCCATGCGGATCCTGGATGGGATATCACCCTGGCTTTGATCAAGCAGGGGGATCAAACTAGAATGTACAGCTAGTGCAGCACCCATCGGGCCATAATTCATGGGGACCCGCTGGAGAGGCCTCATTCCACTCGTCACAGATGGGGACTTTGTCCCAACCATCACTTGGAGGTTCTTTCCGCTACACCCCTCGTAGGGACAATGACATGATGAGTTTGGATGGTTATCCATCGAATCATCCTGCTCGTTATTCCACCAATATAAGGTGGGAGCGTGACATAGGATACTTGCAGCACCAGCTTCAGGGACTACAACTTGATGGTGCACAAATGCGCTAGGACATTAACCTACTTTCACAGGACTTTCAGCAGTTTCATCAGGAGACCGGAGGAGAACTTAGAGAAATGAACTCGCTTGCACAAGACAACCAGGCCCGTTGGAACAATTTTTATCATCGCTAGGGGTGGACGTATGACCCTACCTGTTGATGAAGACTAGCTTGGGGGAGGACCCCCATCATCAGGTAAGTTTTCTTGAGCCTGGCCAGTTCTTATTTTCTTTACTTTCAGTAATTTTAATTTTGCATCTAAAAATGGTAATGTTAGCAAATAAACAAAATTTCTATCACCATGTTTGTTTAAGTTTGTTTTAAATTGAATAAAAAGCTTTCACTCACAAGTTATCATGCCTAAAATTAGTGATTAATTAATGATGAACTTGTTGTTGTCTTTTTTCTAATGCCATGAACCTTATTTTCCGTGGGATAAATTGCTAGAATTAAACTTGAGATACAAGAACAAAATGATTAGTGAATAAATGAGCAAGTTTAGAGTCCAGTCTTTAGCAAGATCAACCTATGGAGCATTTATTTTAAAATTGCCATAAAACTTGCTCTAGTATTTCTGTGGCAATTAAAATACCTACCAAAGCCAAACATTCTATGCACTTTAGTAGAGAGAAAATCCCACCTTGCTACATGCTAGTATTGAGCTTAATCAAGCTTTTGTTCGAGTCTTAGTTGAGAAGCTTGTCATGCTAATAAGATCAAGAATCACGTACACCCACTTATATATTGCTACTCTCACACCGAGAAGTACGCACAAACATGCCAATTCCATCATATACTACTCTATGGCAAATATTTACTCCTCATAGTTTTAAGTGTCAAATCTAGGTATGGTTATTTGAAAAAAAAGAGACATGTCTCTCAGCAAAAAAAAAAGCCATACCCATACAATCAAGAGGAGAAATGCCTTGACAGAGTAACCACCATAGTTATCACACACGAACACTTCTTGTTCTATAGTATGACTTGTTGCTCCTTTGATCCAACTGCTTGACTTCGCAACATTATGCTTAGCATTGTATGCACCACATCTTTTCCTAGGTGAGAAACTCCACAAATAATTAGTGATAGGATTAAAGGCATCATGTATAGCCTTTATGGTGAGGAAATATTTTCACTTACACAAGAGAGACTGAGGGTGCCAAAGAAATAACTAGACATGCTTTCTTTAAAAAATGCATGAAAAACTCCATATGATGTGATAAAGCAAAAAGGCATGGGCAATAAACCCTCTTTCTAGCTAGCATGAGTTCTAATCTTAAGTGCAGGAAAGGTGATGAGTTCCATGGTAATGATGGTGAGGGGCATTCATTTTATGATGTCAACATGTAAATCAAAGATTGATCATCTAATTAAGGTCTAATATTTAGTCTTGCTCAGGGATGAGCAAAAGGTTAGCTTGGCGGAGTTTGTTGATGCTCACTAAATGCATATATTAACCATCAACAAGACATCAATTAATGGATGAAAGAGACATAGATGATAGGAATTTTGGTTGAAACTAATGGAATTCCACTTGTACATGAGTTTTATTTGTATGTAGGGAAAATGTTGAAAATGTACAATAATTTGATCACCAAAAGGAAGTCCTACACCGGTGGGCCCACTGGGGCCTAAGAGGGTGGCAGGCGCCAGGTCCAGGTGGCGGCCGCTAGGGCCCACCTGGCGGGCGCCACCCCACCCCAGCTGCCACGTCACCGATCCACGTGATTTCACTTGTGGCATCATCTAGAACGTCGAAGCAAAGTTGGTTTCATCCAAAGGCAAGGAGCAAGTGTCACATGGATTGTGGTTTTCCACCATGTGCACAAATGTTTCCAACACGTGCCAACTGACTTACCTATGAAGCAAATTGCCTCTGAGGATCATCTAGAGCCGTCAGATGCCATGTCGGTTCGAGGGAGGTGGCGCCCTTGTTGATACTTCTTAATGCAACTACTAAAAATAGACACTTAAACCTATCCCTAGCAACAACGTTAAAGTCACTTAACATCACTTAAGCTAGGTTGTCATCCCTAACATGATGTATATGTGTTGGTATTAAATCTATATGCTTTTCTAGGAATAAATAAATAAAGATCCGCAAGCGCACAGATAATACTAATGTAGCATTTCAACCAGGAGTATTCCAGGTATCGTTATTTATATTTTTACCATTGTGAAGGGACTTGCAATGGATAATGAGCAATGAGCACTGCATGTAATCATTGGAGTGCTTAACCATATCTTTATCTATCTCTCATGCAGGGTAAGTGTCACATAAGATAAATATATGAATATGAATAATAAGTGACAGATGAGAACTAGGAATTCGTAGCCATAAGATCAATATGATAATCATCTCAATTAGAGTACTCTAAGTCTATAGCACTAGCATGGTATTAGGATAGTCTACAAGAATAAATCCTAAGTATTCTAACTATACTATCAAAGCATACATTGATTAGTGCAAGTACACCTAGCATCGTCACTAGAAAAGGTTATATCTATGCATAGTGATATTAGCAAGAAAGATCATGAACAGAGCAAGAACTTCCCTGTAATAATGGTGCTCTACAGTCCTTATAATTGGGAGAAGGAGTACAAAGGACTCAACAGGACTGTCACTCCTGCAATCTACCTCAAGCTCTGAACTATAAGGGGCAATCACAGATAAATACGGTCTAGGCACCTCACCTACACAATATCTATCACTTACCCATCAGCCTAATGAGTAAGCGCTATACGATCCTATGCATAAACATAATTCTAATCTAACTATGCTAAGCATATAATCAAAGTAGACTAAGAACAATATAATTGGGAACATAAGCAAATAGAATAAAGTCAATTCCAATATAATCAAATAGATCAAAGTCATATTCATAGTAGCAAGAACTAATATAAATATAACAAAGAGAATAAGAGTTTACCAAGAACTAAAGATTGATCTGAACTCCAAGATTAACTTGACTCGTTCTAGATCTAATCCTATGTAGCTATGCTAAATAACTATAGAGATCTAATTGAGATGATGGCTAAGAATCCTATAGAGACAGATCCATTCGAGGGACCCCTCTCTGTCTAGTTCTTCTCTTGATCTTCTTAGAGAATAACGAACTCCCCCTCCAGGGGGTAGGGTCTTTATTTATAGCCCCCTAGGATCACCATAGCCCTTGGATCAAACCAACTTAAACATGCACTTAAGATTAATCCTCAAAGTCGATGGAGGCAGGATCCGCGAGGTGGAAGCTAATTGGCTTGTGCCCCCGGTGCGTCTGAGAGGTGGGGCGCCCGCACCTGCCCTATGGCAGGTGGCCCCCCACCATTCAGGTGGTGTCTTCCCGAGCCTTCTGCAGTATTCCCGACCCGTCCATGGGCCCCACGAATCAGCGGCAGCGGTAGAGAGGGGGAAGGAGGCTGCGCGCAGTAGGTTGGGCCGGGGTGCTGGCGGCCCACGTGGGCTGTGCGCAGGGCGGGGCTCGGCCGAGGGGAGGGTAGAGTTGGCCGAGAGAGAAAGCCTTTCCCTATTTTAATACGAAACTGATATTTTTCTTTCTTGCTTCAAAATTAAGTCAAAAATCATGCATTAGATAAAATCAAACAACTCAAGCAAAAAGAATATGCAGCAGCATGAATGCATCAAACAAGGTTTCTCTTATATTTATTCTTAATTGTTTTCATAAATCTTTTACTAATTGCCTAAAATGCCAAACTATACTGAATTTAAATCAAATTTAAATTAAAATTTGAAATTCAAAACTTGGAGTGTTATAGAGCACTAGTACAGAAAAACTCAACGACTGCTGTAGTATGAAATTTGTACTGGCATTATTAGTTGTATTGCGCCAATGCAAATAAAATGGCCGATCAGACTAAAAAACCACAAGTGGAATCCTATTTACACCGGCGGTTCACTTAAGCAAACCGCCAGTGTATATGGTTCATTTCCACTGGTGGTTGTGTTAAGTGAAATGCCTATGTAAATGGGTTTTCACAGGCGGTTCACTTAATGCAACCGCTAGTGGAATTGAACCATTTATAATGGCGGTTTGCTTAAGTCAACTGCCAGTATAAATGGGTTTCCACTGGTGGCTGGCTTAAGTAACCGCTAGTAAAGTTTCTTGTATAAATACACCTTCCACCTCCTATAGCTACCTTCCATAGGAGGCCATTTTGGAGGTTTAGTTTTCACAAAATACATGGGGGAGGTTTTGATCTTCATTTGTTTGAAGGAGGTTGCTAAGAAAGGTTAGTTTATGTCTCTCTTGGCTCTTTTTATTTATTCTTGCTCAATTTGAGCCACTTTTTTGATTTACCGTTTCACCTTGTGTTACAGAAAGAGTAGCTAGGTTTATATATTTATTTGCTCAAATGAGATTGCTTAAGATGGTTACATGATGTCTCACCTCTCTCCCTTTTCATTTTTGCTTCTCACTCTAGTTTAACCAAGATATATTTAGTTATTTCCATGAATTGTGTGTTGTTGTGTATTTATGTGAAGAGAGAAATATAGGTTATTTTTGTTAGTTTTTTATATTATGTAGTTTTTGTCTACATTTCTCAATTTATAAGTTTTTAAATTATGCAGTTTTTGTTTCTTTTCTCAATTTTATTTAATATGTTGTGCCAAATGATACTTAGTATGGTTAATATCATTTTTCTTCCTTTTAGCGAACCTCGTTTTGAAGTCTTCAAATTGGCATCTAGACCATCATGCTAGGTCTTGACATGGCAAACCTATGGCATTAGTGGCTTCACATTTTGTACCAAGTCCAAGGACAAAAAAAACATGGCACAAAAGAGCGGTGTTCGATGCGAGGTCATTGACGATGAAAATGGTGTGATTAGTACATACTTGATTTCACTGAGGACATATGGGAACTACACTATGGTGTATTTTATATGTCAATGGGTCAAAGACAAGCATATCAAGTGGGTAACTATAGGGTTAGAGTTCTTGACCTAAGTAAGGTAGGTTACAAAGATGACCCATGGATCCTTGCTAACCGTGCTGCACAGGTCTTCTATGCTGAATAGATCCTTTCTAAGAATGAGAAGAAAAGTACAGATAAGCCGAAGCATGTAGTTTTTCCTAGAAAACAACAAGCTATAACAGTTTAGCAACATGTCTCTCTTTATAGACCATCCAATGAAGATAAAGGAATATTAAGCGTAGCATTCCACACAATTCCTTGACGTGGGTATGCCCCGATGGACAAGAAATTATGTTTGTTATTTCTCATGTAATCCATTCATGTTATAATGTGTACTTTATGCTACCTTTCTCTGTATCTACATGGTTATATTTTTTCCTGCAACATCATAATATAGAAACGATATAAAAAATAATATAGAAATAATATAAACAAAATAATAGAAACAACATAAAAATAAGATAGAAACCATATAAAAATAATAAAGAAACAATGTATAAAATTAATATAGAAAAAATAGAAACAAAATAAACAAAATATAATACCAATATAAAAATAATAAAGAAACAATATAAATATTTATAAACAATATAGAAACAAAACAAAGCAAATAAAAAATATAAAAAAATTGTACAGGTACTATGGTGATCAATGCCAACCGCCTATACAAAAGTATTTCTACACATAGTGGTCAATGTCAGCCGCCTATACAAAAGCATTTCTACATGCTGTTGTCAATGTCAACCGCCCGTGTAAATGATTTACACTGGCGGTTCAGAAAGAACACCGCTTGTGGTAATGGGCCTTGTATATATCCGGTGCTTGATTCCGCTGAAATTTCTCTAAATCCGTAGGCACCATTGTTTCTCTGAGGGCGGTTAGGCTGCCAAAATTCTCTGCTGCACCCGTCCCACCTCGCCGAGCTCTGTCGCACGCTGCTCCTACCACCTCGCTGATAAGTCCTCTCCGCTGCTCTTCCCCTGCTCTCTCTCTCAGGCGGCTGTGGCTCACGGCGGCTCCTTCCCACCTCACCGAGCTGCATGCGCCGCCTGTAACACGGGCGGAGCAGTGCGCAAGGAGCGCGCGGGCATAGTGGTGCCCTTGCTTGTAACATCCTAAATTTTGCTCTTTTGGAAATAGATGAAAAATAATTTAATTTTGTATTTTTGTCCTCATGAAATATAGGGAAAATAATATTTTTCATTAAAATAAAATATATCATAAGGTAGAAATATGTTTGAGCATACATGCCTTTGCAATTGGTTTACTTTGATGAGTGGTCTTACCAAATTCAAATTGAATTCAAATGCTTTTGAAAATGATTCAAAAAGGCTTTGAAAGAAAAAAAGACTAAATAAAAAGAAAAACCTCTTCTTCTTCCCTTCTGGCCCGAGTGGCCCATTTTTAACCCTCCGGCATTGGCCCAATGGCCAGCCGAGCAAGAAGCCAGTCTACACGCGCTCTCCTTCCACCGTGTTTGTGCAAAAATTGGTTTCTCACACCAACAAATCTCGGTGGCACTCAGAGGGACTGCGGAAGCTAATGTTCTAGACCTCCTAAGCCACAAACGCACGAGCTTAGTGATTTGATTCCGAGGTGTGCCAGTCAATTTTACCTGAAATTGACAAGAAAGAGATACAAACATTAAATTATGAAACATGCCGGTTGTTGCTAGACAATTTCAAAATATATGGCTTTAAGAAGCCTTTAGTTAAAGGAAATTGACTAAACAGTCAACTAGTAAAGATGATGCATGAAGACATTTGTTATTAAGATTTTTGATATTCCATCGAAAGATCACATCTACGTGTGAAAACAATCGGATCAGCTATTTAGCCGATATGCTATATGTATGCAAGAGATAGCTTACGTGTATTTGTCCTCTTATCCATTAGATAAATAATAATTCATTAAAACTGGTCTAAAGGCCTATGGTTCTAATAAATTACTTTCATAGTCATATTAATTTTATATTCATCTGGTCTAGTGGCCAGCGAGCTTCAACAAATTTAACATGAATTACTAGTTTATTTAATACCATATTCGGATCCACACACGTGCACTATTTGTTTAAGCTTAACTGAATCGACTATTTAATATATGAAGCATGAACAAGATCTATCTACTTAATTATAACTAGATTTAGTTTTAATTACCAAATTAATCATAATAAAGTAAATATCACAAACACACAACATGTAACAATCAAGATCAACAGGTTAGTTATCTTAAATTTGCTTTGTTTACTTAGGGTTTATAGCAAGTTCATATTTAAAGCTCAAACTTACTCGTCAAATCTTGATTGGACAGAATATTGTTACGATAAATAACACATTAATCTTTGAACAACATTGATAACTTAATGAATCTATTAAGTTACCAATTTAATAGAGCCAATAACTAACTTGAACCAAGATTCATAAGAGATTGATACAATACAGCCTTACAAATACGATCCAAGTCGAAAACTAGTTCAAAATTGAGTTTGACATAAGTTCGGATGATGCAACCATGACAAACTAAACATGAACCATGACAATACTTACAAGCAAACCGAAGGTCGAAATCAACTAATGCAGGTCGATTCATTGAACGTCTCGTCAAGATCTACTATTACTCCTACTCCTAAGGTTGGTGGCCGAAGCTGAAAGGGGACTGTATTATGATTATGTATATTCTTACAAGGATCAGGTTTCTACTATTTATAGCTCGGAAACCTAGTCTCATTTCCTAATACTACACAACATACTCAAAAAGGTAATTTGGACTCTAACTCGTCCTTCTTCATGAAACCCGACATGTCTTCATGTATTGCCTTGATTCAACATCCTTCCATCATGCTTTTATTTAGTTGATCCACTTTATCCGGCTGTCCCTCCTTTTGCAAAGCAGGCCCACGGGCTGTTCTTTGGCTCGCCAAAATTTGGGATTAACACATGCCCCCAATTTTGGGATAAAATTGATTTTATTCCAAAATTGCCACTTACTCAATCAACACCAATACGGACAAATTGATTAGTCTGTTTCCTCCTCTGTCTTCTCCGTTTACCAGTCTTAAAAGCTAGGGTTTCCCTACAAGTGATTCCAGTCAAAAATTCAAAACCCGCATAATCCACTAAATCTCTGCACGATTCAACCCTATCTAATTGAGTTCTTCAAATTTCTTGCTCCAATGGCGTCCATCGACAATATTCCTAAGGTATTACTCCTTCATTTGTTCTTCTGAATTCTTCTTACTCTATCAACCCTTCTTTACTCTTCCTTTCCGGATCTCTAGGGTCAAATATTCATCCCGCTTGAGGACAATTTGCACAAAACTTTCCTGGGTCCAATGGGCAATCTAGATACAAGCAGAGTAATTGTCGCCAAGAGCAATAGAGTTCCGTTCAAGCACTCCAACATACATCTAGGTCTCTGTAACACCCAAAAAAATTTGCTCATTTTAAATTGGTGAAAAATGGTTTAATTTTGAATTTTTGTGCTCATGAGGATATAGGAAGAATAATATTTTTTTCATTAAAATAAAATTTATCATAAGATTAGTAATATGGTTGTGCATTCATGCTGGAGAATTTATTGTACTGAGTGATTTGACCAAAGTTCAAATATATTTCAAACATATTTTAATTGGTTTTGAAAATGGCTTGAAGGAAAAAGAACTAAAAAAAGAGAAGAAAAGGGAAACCCTCATCTCTCCCTGGATTTTTGGCCCGAAGGCCCAGTCCTACCCCTCCCCTCTTTCTTCCCCCCGGCCCACTTCCTCCGCCCCAGCCCAGCGCGCTGCGCGGCCCAGCGGCCAGCTCTCTGCGCGCCGATCTCCCCCTCTCTCCTCCTTGGCTGACAACCCGGCCCCACGCTTTTCTCTCACCGATAGCTGGACCCCGCGGGGCAGCGACTCCTCTCCCTCCTTCCTTTCTTCTTCCTCCTGGAGTCGGGTGCGGCAGGGACTCCCAGAAGGAAACCAATCCCGGTTGGCTCGGGATTTCTTGCCCGTGCACGCACCAAGCCGCTATAAAACTCCTAGCCTTTCCCCGCACCTTCTCCTTTCTCCATCTGTTGAAGTCGAGCGACCCAGCTCCATCCCGTGACCGCCTCTGGGATCTCGTTAGAGAAGCAATGAAGCCGCCGTCGCCCTTGTCGATCCTCGTTGCCCTTCCTCCGATTTTGGGTCTGTGACGAGCTCCACATCACCCCTACGAAGTCACTGATCCGTTGTCTTTGCTCTCTGTCGGACCTTAGCTTTCCCTAATGGCTGCTGAACCTTGAAGGAGCTCATCTAACCGCCTTCGCGCGAAGTTCGGCACCTCCAAGCTCTCCCTGACCCAAAAGAAGCCTAGGTGAGTTCGCTTGAGTTCCCGCTTCGTTCCCATGCCCTCGGTTCCGTTTTTAGTGGACCTCAGCGCTTAGTTCATGAGCCCCGGCGAGAAATTTGCCACCGGCCATGGAGGACCGCCGGCCGGAGCACTGTTCCGGCAGCTAAAACCCCCCCCCCCCCAACTGATCTCCACCGTCAGATCTCAGTCGAACAGCTCAGATCAGAACTTACCCCTTCGCGGGGAACTTTGTTAAAGAGACCCTGCCTTTTTCAAATATAGAACCCGCCGTCCTTTACGCATTCATAAGAATATGCCTTACTGATTTGAAAACGTAAAATCGATTACTCAGAGTTCAAATACGTTTTCAGTATTTACAAGTTTGCCACTGGATTTGTTTAGCTCATAAAATCTTCGTTTTAAATCCGATTTGACCCATTCAAATTTCATTAACTTCGTATTACGAGCTCTATATGTTGGAAGTATTAGTTTACTGTTTTGAAACATTTTATTTTCGCAGTAGCATTTAATTATTTATTTATCTTTAGGAAATCTTCGAAAATTCATAACTTCTACGTTTTAATTCTGATTTTTGTGAACTTTATGTTTGTGTGATCGTAGCGCTGCGTAGACTCATTTTATAAACTTTTCATACTATTTTTATATGTTTGGTGTACTGTTCTAATTGTAGCTTTGTTTGCTTCGTGTATGTTGTCTCCGATTGTTTGTGTGATCGATGATCGAGTTTAGACGGTGAGCAGTACCTCAGTGATCAAGATTAGAGCCTTGGCAACAAGTAAGACCAGCAGAACCAAAAGGATCAGCAAGAGCAATTGGATTGAGGCAAGTATAGCATTTGGATTTTATTTTTGTGACCATGATCTTGTGACTTGATTAATGTTTAAGCAACAAATGATAAAAATGACTTTTTAGCCACTTGATGATTTATCTGTAAGTGATAACCAGGACAACAGTGCAACCATGAGGGCTATAATGGCTCTAGCTTTAGTTAAGTATGAGTAATTTTTCTAGCTCGTTAGCGGTTACCCGTTGTGGCGCAATTGGGGAGTAGCAAACCGTGGATTCCTGTGGGTGAATCACATGGACTGACTAATGAAACCAAGCGGCCCTAATTTGTTAGACGAACCTTTGAAAGACTTCATAGTGATCCCTGCCGACCTTCCTTCGTAGTGGGTTAAGAGGTCGACGGGCCTCGGGCAAAAGGGTAAATCATGACTCATGGGTAAAGATGTACAACCTCTGCAGAGTGTTAAAAAAACTGGTATACTAGCCGAGCTCATGGTCAGGAGCGGCCTTGGGGATTCTTGCATCGACGATGATGATTCTTGTGTGTTAAATATGTTCATTATTTATTATTTAATGCTCTACATTATTTATGTCACATTGATCATGAGATTGTGAGAGTTATATCATCTAGTTGCTATACTTGTGGAGTTCGATATGGACTCACTCTTGCTATTTCACCAACAACCTTCAGGAAAAGTTTTGGGCTTGTGATCAACCAGTTAGTTGGATCCTGTATAGTGAAGTTAATACCCAAAGTTTGGAGTTGTCTATCCGCTGTTTGCTTAAAGGTTATCTCTTGTATACTAAGTATGTTATATACTTATGCATTGTCATTTGATATTACCCCTTATTTGTAGCTATATGTGAGATTTGACTTCTAAGACTCACATATGGTGCATATCTGGTTTTATCCTTAAAATCGGGTATTACAGTCTCTGGGACAAAAGGATTTCTATATGGAACTGGCCATCAATCATCCTAGGCTCGAGGGACTTGTTGATTAAAGTAGCATTTAAGAAGAGAATAGATTAGGCGCTTCACAATTTGGATAAGTGCATGTCTCTGTCTCTCCTAGACATTAAAAACAATGAGCCTATGCTCAGGGCTGCTTGCTTATTTTGGTCCAACACCTACAATGCCTTCCTCTTTAGACAAGGTCTAATGTCTCCCACATTACCCGATGTTCACATGCTAACAGTGTAACAGAACCATCCAATTTATAAGAATTCAAGTGAATTAGCGACCACAAAGCAGTCAAGCCAATAAACTTGAACCCATATAAACCCGGTAGTCCGACGAAATCTCGAAAGACCTCGATTCAACCAACATACAACCAAGATCATACATGATCAAGCATCGCCATCACACATTACATCCATTCGTCACAGAACATAGTTTTACAACACATCAAAGTTTGCATAAGGTTATTACAAACCAGTTTAGTAGCGGAAGCAAAGTAGTTTTGGAAACATCACATACTCAGTTTAATTGACATGCCAGTTCCATAGTCATCCCAATAAAAGCATAACTGAAGAAAAAGGAGGTGATCACGCCCATGATCTATTCATCGTCCGCAGCCGGATGATGACAGTTAGGACAGTAGCCGTGATAAACGATATCATTTGCAACAAAGGTAAATAAAACCCTGAGTACAAGAATATACTCAGCTAGACTTACCCATAATAAACCAAAAATAAAGTGACACCAAGGAGTATGCAAGGCTAATATTTGTGGACTTGTTGGACTCACATTATTGCATAAAGAGCTTTAGTTGTAAGTCACATATTCATAGTATTTCGGCAGCAGGTTCAATATTTAACAACTATCCACTAGATTAGCACCTCTTCTAAGCACACACTTGAGTATTTAAGCATTCCAATAATAACCATATCTGGATTATCACTTTGCTATCAACATCCTCATCATAACCATCAAGTTTAATTAGTGAGTTCTACATTGCCGCTGCCCAAGTCAAGTTCTCACTATCCGGGAGAGACGGCGATTCGAATCGATTCCTATCCAGCTGGAGGGGTATTCCTAACACTCACCCAAGCATACTTCATGACGGCAGCTCGGATCACCTTTAGCACAACTCTGGACCAATTCGTGGGTCCGCCCAGCGCCGCACCCCAAGGGACCGCCAATCTGCCAGGGTCAAGACTCTAACGTGACACCTCGGACTTACGCCATTGACTTCCCGCACATACTTACTACCAACCGGGGTGCGCACTCATACAGAACAGGGTATCCGGCCGGAGTTGCACTCGTAGGCTTCACGGTCGGAACGACTTATCCGGCCAACTAAGTGTTAGACATGCGTTCAACTTGACACGGGGACGTACAGCGATTTGGTCCTTAAACGACACAGACGGGGATAGATTCACACCCAAGACCTCCATGCCTTGTTGCTGCACTATCGTCATCCCGCTCGGTCTCCAGTTCATTATTAGCACATGGTTATTTCCACGATAGCAAATATAGCCAACCGTGATCAGCATCCACCTCTCTCTCGCAGGTGACAGGAAATCACTCGGCTTCTACCGTGCTAAGCATGGCTAAGCATCATTTCGATCCTGGACCTACTTAGGTAAGGTAGGAGGTGGACAAGGTAGTTAATTATGCAGCAAGGGTGTCATATCAACGCCTAACACTGAATGCAACAATACATAACCATAGTCAATTGATAGCTGGACATGATAACAAAAATAGTGGGAGGCTTATAATGCTCTGGGGCTTGCCTTCAACGTAGGTGGACGGGCGGTGGTCGGGACACACCGGCAGATCCTCCTCCTCAGCTCCTTGAGGTGGCTCCCCTTGTTGTTCCTCCGGTTCCGGCAGCTCATACTCCAAGACCGTCACTCCCTTGGTGCACCTATGTATGCATGACAAGTGATAAACATAGGGAATGCACATAGGATGCAATATGTCATGATGCTGAGCAAAGGAACACATAGCAAGGTATAAACATGAGCATAAACTCCAAAAATTATTTGAATCACAGAATAACAAGTAAGTGCATACTTCTTCTCTGGTAGAGAGGCTAACTAGACAATTTAATCAACCTCAGCTACTCCTACTTAGTTAAAATTAAATCATATCTATTTATTTCTGCAAAAACATGGCATGTTTCATATTTTTATTAAAAACTAGATTACTACAGGAACCTAGCAAAATTGGAACCACATCCTTTGAATCAGTAAAACTCGAGATATGGATTTTACAAAATGAACACAGGATCTACAAAACAGAAAAGCAGGGGTGTGAGAGAGAGAGGCTGACAGGGGGACCCACTGGTCAGCGGCACCCGCTCGACAGCGACACAGAGACAGGGGAGACACTCGTCGCGGGCGAAACTCGACGACGGCGAGGTCTCGGTCGGATCCAAGGGCATCTACGCGTTCCTCTCCTCAAGGCGAACTCATTGACCTACTTTACCCGCGCTCTACTGGACCTTAGGGTGCTCGCCGTCGCGAATGGTGGAGCGATGGTGCTGCGCGGCGTTACGCCGGCGAACCGTGGCAACGGCGACGTGGTAGAGGTTGCGGACGAGCAAGAGCGACTCAAGGCAAAACTATAGGAAGAAGAATCACGGCCAGAGGTGAACCAGAGAGGTCTGGCCACGTTGCCGGTGATCTCTGTGAACTCCGGCGAGGTGGAGCTTGCGACGGAGTTGGCAATGCGGCCTCACCGATGCTCGGCTAAGGGAATGAAGTGGACGCCGAGGTAGAGGACGTCGAGGCGGAGCTCTGGGTGGACTGGCTTGGCCGGAGACGCGGTGGAGCGGCCGGGAGAGCTCCCCGAGGCTATGGCGGAGCGAAATGGAGCGCTCTGAGCGAGTGGAGGTCGCGTCTGAGGCGTCCACTCAGTGCGTGGTGACTTGTGGACGCCGTGGGAGCTGATAGGAGGGGCCGGCGACGGCGTACGGCCGACAGGTGGCCGGACACGCGGCGGCGGGTGAACTCTGTCCAAACTGAATCGTTCTCTGAAATGCTCGATTGCAGTGACTGAAACCCGATCTTCAACAATGTTTTACTCTCAGCTCACTCAATGGTTTTGGCTCAAATTTAATCCTTTGGATAGAGCTACAAGAGATCTACAGGTTTGCTTAAAAGATCAAAGTCTAATTCAGCCTAGATTTCAAACCACAAGGCTCCCAAGAACCCTATGTCGAATCTGCCGAATCCGAGACTTAGCCAAATTCGGCTAAGTGTGGAAACAGCACTGATTTCTGGCTTGTGGGCTAAATTTGTATGTGTTCCAAGCTTTTTCATAAAATGTTATTAACATAACTTTTGTAGCTTATGAAATTCACTACAACTTTGTTTTAGATGTCATTTACATGCAAGGTCTCTAACACCAGTTTCATAAAACATCTTTAAAGAGAGGTCCAGGGGGTCAATTAGGTCAATCTAGGGTTAACCATGACTTAGGGGCATTTTTGGCCAAAACTTTCAACATGAACTTTGTTCAAAAAGTTATTATAAACATGATTGAAGTATTTGGAAGAGATTGTACATTCACATGCATTGGTCACCCATTATAATCACTCATAACAAGCCATACAAGCAATTCAATCAAACAAGATCACTACAAGAGGTGGGTGGCTTTTTGACATATTTAGCATGACAAACTCTATAATGTCATTATATTATCTGTTTTATGACATTATATTTTAGACACCTTGACTTAATGACAAAAAAAAATGTATGTCACAACAAATGTCATATAACTAATCAAATTTCATCTAGTGACGATATTTGATATGTCATAAGGTCTATTTATATGTCACAACATCTAGTGACTATATTTGATATGTCATAAGGTATATTTATATGTCACAAAATATTTATTGAATTATTTTTAGATAATTTGCAAAGAACATTGCCACATCAGTAATACGAATTCTGTGACGTGACTCTTTTGAGCCTAGTCAGTCTATGATTATATAATATTTGTCAAATACAAACGGAAGTGCTACAGTAGCCAAAGCCAAAAATTTTACCCAACTAACACTACAATAAATACATGGCTTTTTAACGTTTTTAGTATGACAATTGTAAGAATGTTACTATATCATCCATTTTGTGACATTATATGTTAGGCATAGTGACTTAGTGACAATTAAAAGTTGTATGTCAGAAAAAATTCTATGTTTTGTCAAAAGAATTCTATAATTTTCAGTTGTTCAAATATAGTTGGACGGAGAAATGACCAATATTACTATGCAGACCATGGCCCAAATCGGCCCATCTAAAAACCCTAGACTATATAAACCATTCCTCTCTCTCCCTATCTTCCCTCTCCCTGACCCTCCCTCAGCCGCACAACTCTCTCTCTCTGCCCTTATCCCCAGCACAAAATGGACGCCACCGCCGCCGCGGCTGCGAGGCGCCTCCTCCTCCCGCTCCGCGCCCTGCCGCCGGCGCCGCCGCGGGGCGCGGCGGTGACACGGTCCGAGGAGGAGAGTCCATGCCGCCCCAGCACGCGCGTCCCTGGACAGCGCCGCGGTCCTGCTCGATGCCACGGCCGCGGTGGCCGTCGGCGGGACAGGGTACTCGCAGGCGAGCTACTACACGTCGCTGGGGCTGTTCGTTCTCTCCGTGCTGGGGCTGTGGTCCCTCATCAAGCGCTCCGTCAAGTCCAAGGTCTCGGATCCATCCCTGTGCCCCTCTCCCCTCTTCCGTTTTCTGTTGCTGCTTGCCTCCGTCTTTGCTCGCCCCCGCACGCGCGCACCGCACCCACGCCATTTAGTGCGCTGTGCTCGTGCCAGACTTGCTGGTGCCTACTTGCTGATCTGAATTGGGTAACTCTGGCTCCTGGATGAGCTTATCTTGTGTCTCGGCGAGCGTACACACGGGTTTGATCTCCCTATTTTCCGAATGCCTGGTATATCTGATAACTGAATGGCTCTCTGGCAGATGGCGCTTTGTTGCAACCCTGCTGCACCTGGGATTATGGTAGCTTCTGTTGCTACCAAACTGACATGCTAAAGAATGACAATGAGAATGACAAGAGAGGGGCGTCACTATATGGAATGTTGTATGCACACTGTTCGCTCTCATTCTTATTCTATATTTTTCAGTGAATTTGTGAATATGTTGATTGTTATTCAGTAGCGTGAATCTGTTCCTAGTGTGCATATATGTCTCATCATTTATGTTTCTGCACTAGCAACACAATGGTATATACAGAAATGGTATTCATAGTTGATCATAAATTATATATGAGCATTAAATAATTTATAGACAACCAAATAGACAGCCTCTGTCTATGGGTTGTATGAGTTGTCTATTTAACTGTCTCTATTGTAAATTCCAAGAATATATAGGCAGCAACTGTCTATGGGTTGTACATACCCTTACAACAGCCTTTGTTTATTATGATATTCAAATACTTTGCACATTATGTGAGCAAGTGTGTTACCTGACTCTACATTTCTTTGATCTTGTTTAGAGAATTTGGAATTATGTCAATTCTGGCTCTGTTATTTTAAGGTCAGGCATATTTTAAAGTCTATAGCTGATGCCTGCATCAGGCAAGAATAGAAGGAATATGTTGATTTTACAGCTAATTGGCAATCCTGCTATTGTTCTCAATATATCTAACTCTAGATATTCTCTCTACAGACTAGAACTGACAAGAAGTATGGTGGACTGAGTTTATCATATGAAGATGTTGGGTCAAGTTCTTGCAGTCACAGGTAAATTTTCTCACTGTTAGCCTTATTAACATGCTATGCATGGTTGTAAACAAATGAGTTTTCAGAACATAGTGGTCGTGCCCATCTTCAGTCAGTGTATCTTCTGGGGTAACCTTTTAATTCGGTAACATTTTAACTTAATTTGGTAACCTTTTAACTTCTATCACAAATCTAAAATTTGAACTTACAACAATATTGACAAGCAACATTTTCTTCTACTGAAATAATTTCTTGCCTTGTCTTGGTAAAGAATCAAAACATTTTCTTAGTAAAGAATTAAGACTCTTAAGCTATAGCTGAATATTCCTTGCTGCTGGCTTTTTGCTTGCTTCTGGAACAGTAGGGAGAAATCATTAATGTGTTGCCTGGCATATTATTCAGCTAGACAGCCAACTGTAGAAGAATGAAGTTAGATCAACGTAGTTACAATTTAGTTACAATTTTTGAATTGAATAAGGCACCTGATGAGGGTACAAGTTGTCAATGTTTTGATCAGCTATCCTGGTGCCATGGTTGCAGGTTTATGTTAAGAGCACATTTTTTACTCACTCCATCTACAAGCCTCAAGTAACCCTTCATTGACCAACTATTTCTACTGTATATTGGCTTTTCTATATAGTTAGGATACTATGGTTCTGTAATGTTGTATAGTCTCAATGTCAGATAAATGGACAATATTTTAAAATTATAACCAGAGAGCTTGTTTCACGGTACATCCTAGTTGTAGTATTATCTTTGTGGATAGATTTGTTTCATTAACTATTATATGTTGACCAGGGAGCTTGGTTCTGTCCAATAGATATGCATGAACCTAGAGCTAACTCTAATCTTTATATCTTTAACTAATTTGGCTACCATTTGCTTCTTTCAGATTGGTTAATAGTGTGGTATGGAGGATGTCTCAGTAAAGTGAAAAGCCTCAGTAATGTTTAGGGGTAGCTACAGCTCTTTTTGTTAGCTTGATGAATATTTAAGATGTTGAAATGGCTATGTTCTTTGTCATTTTGGACATGTGACTTAGATGTAGCGTGATATATATTGCTACCTGGATGTATGAGTTTGACAATATAATTTTTCCAACCTGGGATTTTGTCAAGATTGTGTAATTGTTGAGTGAGTGGGCTGAAAAACAATTGCGGACTCTAGCAAGCCAAATTTAATTTGTGACATTTTTCTCCATCCTACCATGTCAGCAATTCATCCTACATGGCATTGCCTACATGGCAAGGCTAGGATTTAATGACAGTAAACTAGTGTCATAAGATTATATGACACTGAAATTACACGTCATAAACTTATGACATTTAGCAAAACAGATGCCATAAAATCATTTTGTGACAGTGGCTTTTTGACATTACAGTTTATGTCACCTTGATGTCATAAAACTCAATTTGTGACATAAATTGCATACATTATGACATAATAGAATGTCAAAAAGCCACACACTTCTTGTAGTGGATATACATAAGGTGACATGTGATCATGATGGATGCTTATGAATGAGCATGATGATGCTTATGTTGATGCAATGCTCATGGTTAACATGAAAGCTAACACTAGGAGTGTTACAGCCCTCCCCCTTACAAAAATCTCGTCCCGAGATTTGAAAGACATACCATTTTTCATAGAATGCGGGGTAAGTTACTTATAAATAGTCTTCCCTTTCCCAAGTCGCATCTCTTTCACTTTGGCGGTTCCACAAAACTCTGAAAAGTTTAATCACTCTCCCTCGAGTAACTCTTTCCTTGACATCAAGAACTTGCACTGGCTTCTGTTCATAGGACAGATTAGACTGCAACTTAAGACCTCCTGTTTCAACTCTTTCTTCGGGCACACGAAGACACTTCTTGAGTTGAGATACATGGAATACAGGGAAGATAGCTCTCATTTCTGGTGGTAATTGTACCTTGCAAGCTACCTTGCCACCCTTCTCAATGATTTGGTAGGACACACATACCTAGGGGCTAGCTTTCTTTTCACACCAAAGCGGTTTACTCCCTTCATGGGTGATACGTTTAGGTACACAAAGTCACTTACTTCAAACTCGAGAGGTCTCCTTCTTCGGTCGGCATAGCTTTTTCTGTCTAGCTTGGGCGGCTTCCATGTGTTTTTGGATAATGAGGACTTGCTTTTTGGCTTCTTTGACAAAGTCAATTCCGTAGTACCTCCTTTCACCTGGTTCGACCCAGTTTAGAGGAGTTGTACACTTGCGGCCATACAAAGCTTCGAAAGGAGCCATTTGAATACTTTCTTGATAACTATTATTGTAGGAGAATTCAGCTAAGGGTAGCCATTTTTCCCATGCGCCCTTGGAAGAGATGACACATGCCCTCAACATATCTTCCAAGATTTAATTCACATGCTCAGTCTGACTGGAGGTTTGAGGGTGGTAGGTTGAACTGCGAACCAACTTTGTACCAAGGAGTGAATGCAAATGCTCCCAAAAGCGGGCAGTGAACTGAGGACGTCTATCAGAAATAATGGTGCGGGGCACTCCGTGCAATCTAACAACCTGAGAGAAGTATAACTCAGCATAGTCGGATGGTCGGTATGTAGAATGTACGGGAATAAAATGAGCTGACTTGGTCAAACGGTCAACAATCACCCATATGGAATTGTGTCCCTTCTGGGTAGGGGGAAGTCCAACAATGAAATCCATGGTGATTTCTTCCCACTTCCAACCCGGAACTGACAAAGGTTGCAATAAACCTGCAGGTTTAAGGTGAACTGCCTTTACCCTGCAGCAAGTATCACACCTAGCAACATAAGCTGCTATCTCCTTCTTCATCTTGGTCCACCAGAAACAAGGTTTCAAGTCTTGGTACATTTTGCTACTACCAGGATGAATGGACAACTTGGAAGAATGAGCTTCATCAAGGATTTTGTTGCGTAGGTCACGGTCTTTAGCTACAACTAGCCGATCGTCAAACCACAGCACACCTTTCTCATCTACCCGGAAATGCTTGGTGTCTTGCTCTTTCATTTTTCTCTTGATGTGGAAGATACTCGGGTCAGTCTTCTGGAGCTCTATAATTTGACTCTCTAACGAGCAACTGACTATAATATTGTGCAGGACCACAGGATGCAATAAATTGAAGCCTTCCTCTAGGAGGGGTCCAACATGTTGTTTTTGGCTTAGAGCATCGGCTACAACATTGGCCTTGCCTGGATGATAGTGTACTTCCAGATTATAGTCCTTTATCAATTCCAACCATCTTCTTTGCCTCATGTTTAGTTTGGGCTGAGTGAAGATATATTTGAGGCTCTTATGGTCAGTATAAATGTGACACAGATTACCTAATAAATAATGCCTCCAAAGTTTCAACGCATGCACAACTACTGCTAACTCTAGATCCTGAGTCGGGTAGTTGGCTTCATGCTTCCTCAACTGCCGAGAGCCGTAGGCAATAACTCAACCTTCTTGCATGAGTACACAACCTAGGCCAGTGCCAGATGCATCACAAAAGACATCAAATGGCTTTTCAATGTCAGGCTGTGCCAAAACAGGAGCAGTGGTCTGTAAATGGCGTAAAGTGGTGAAAGCGACTTCACACTCCTGGGACCACACAAACTTCACATCTTTTTGCAGTAGCTTAGTCATAGGCTTGGCTATCTTGGAGAAGTCTGGAATAAAACGGCGATAATATCCGGCTAGACCGAGAAAACTTCAAACCTCATGCACTGAAGTCGGGGCCTTCCAATCTAGAACCTCCTGCACCTTTGACGGGTCAACAGAAATACCGTCTTCGGATAAAATATGGCCTAGGAAAGGCACTTTCTTCAGCCAAAACTCACATTTGATGAACTTGGCATAGAGCTGATGTTCTCACAATCTAGTGAGTACAATCCGAAGGTGCTTCTCATGTTCTTGGGCATTTTCGGAATACACCAATATATCATCAATGAACACTACCACAAACTTATCCAATTCAGGCATGAACACCGAATTCATCATGTACATGAAATGAGTAGGGGCATTAGTCAGACCAAAGGACATGACTAGGTACTCATACAACCCATACCTGGTAGAGAAAGTCGTTTTAGGAATGTCTTCGGGTTGGATCTTGATTTGATGATACCCAGATCTCAGATCAATCTTGGAGAATACTTTAGCCTTAGCTATTTGATCAAACAGGATATCAATGCTTGGTAGTGGATACTTGTTTTTGATGGTCACGGCATTCAGCGGACGATAGTCTACACACATTCGTAGAGACTTGTCCTTCTTCTTGACAAAGAGAGCCGGACAACCCCATGGAGAAGAACTAGGCCGAATAAGACCCTTCTCTAGGAGTTCTTGCAATTGCTTCTCAATTCTGCCAATTCATTGGGTGGCATTCGATATGGCCTTCTAGAGATAGGGGCGGTACCCGAAATTAGATCAATTTTAAACTCTATGTCTCTATCTGGTGGCAACCCAGGCAGATCTTCTGGAAAGACATCCAGAAACTCGCACACTACCAGGATCTCTGCCACAGTGAGTGGTCTAATAGCATTATCAGCGTGACAGATGTCGTTGCTTCTTGGGAGTTGAACTAAGAAAGCTTCTTCACTATCGGGCTCCTTCAACATGATTACCCTAGTCGAGGTGTCTATTAACACTCCATGGTCACTCATCCATTTCATTCCTAGGATAACATCTATTCCCAAGCCCGGTAAGATTACAAGATTTGCTGAATAGTTACGCCCTTCAATGGCAATATGCACATCCCTCACTTATTGATTTGTAGAGATTTGATTACCAGCAGCACTAATGCAAAATTTTCCACTGTCAAGATCAATTACATGTTGCCCATGCTTAGATGCGAATGCTTGACTCATGAATGAATGCGAAGCTCCAGAATCAAACAAGACAACTGCAGGATGTTGATTTACAAGAAACATACCAGCCGTGACCACTTCACTTTCGGGGATTTCTTCAATGGTGGTATAGTGCACTTGGCCAGTACGGTTATTACCCCCAGCTGCAGAATTCCTCTTGGGATAAGGGCAATCCCTCGCCTAGTGGCCAACTTGTTTGCAGTTAAAGCAGGGACGATTATCAGGGGGAGTCTTGGGGCTTCCTTGACCTGTAGCACCCCTAGGAAGGGCAACTGTGAAGGACTTGCAAACTCCTGTCTTCACATTTGACTTCTTCTGCGGTGGCCGGTACCTTGTCATTGCATTGGGCGGGCGATAGGCCGGTTTGCTTGTCACCGGAGCCTTGGACTGCGAAGCACCTGCCTCATAGGCCCTTTTGCGGTTCTTGGACGCGGCATAGACGACATTGGAGTTCTCCTGGGTCAACGCATCACTCACAAACTCATTGAAGGTGGTACTCTTGTTACCAGCCATGTTCTTGGATAGCTTGGGTCCCAGTCCCCTCTTGAAACTTGCAAGCTTCTTGGCCTCAGTATCAACAATTTCAGGAGCATAGCGAGATAAATTATTAAAAGCATGAAGATACTCAGTTAAGCTTTTAGTGCCCTGAGTCAGGTTCATGAACTCGGTATGCTTGATAGTCATTAAGCCCTTGGGAATATAAGTGTTCCTGAAAGCAGTTTTGAACTGATCCCATGTTACAACAGCATTGGCAGGCAAGCTGGTCCTGTAATGACTCCACCAGACACCTGCTTTGCCCTCCAACTGGTAGGCTGCATATTCCACCTTTAACTCTTCCGTCACCCTCCGCAAGCGGAACTTCTGCTCGAGAGTGTTGAGCCATTCATTAGCTTCTAGAGGTTCAACAGCCTCCTTGAAAACCGGTGGCTTCGTGTCTTGGAAATCATTGAAGTTGCTGTGCTGATTCGCTTCTCCGCCTTGGCGGACATGGCGACCACCCCGGTTCTGCTGTGCCATAGTCTGCATAGCTTCATTTAGCATCCGTTGGCCCTCCACAAGAGTTGCTAGGAGCTCAGCAGGCGTAGGCGGGGGAGGAGGTGGTGGTGGCGGCACCTCATTGTGACCGGAGCGAGTATTGCGAGCCATCTGCACAAGGCATACCAAGTGACTGTTTAGGATAACAATTATAATTGCCATAAATCTAGATTGCTGTCATACGGAATTTAATGAAATAAATTCACATAATGCAAGGCACAATAATCCATGTACAAAAAGAGAATTTCATCCACGACACTAGTAATTCTCGCGACCATTCACGGTCACAATTCACAAGGGTTAACGACATTGTAGAAGATTATTTAAGCTCAACATAAGCATGGAGCATCACAAATAAGTGCATAGGGTTACATAGAGTCATTGCCACAACTTAAGTTTTACAGGAGGGGCACTATGGACAAATACATAGAGTTTCAGCTAAAATTCAGATTACAAGTCCATTACACAAAGAGATGGAAACTGATACATGAACATGGGAATCATCGCTAGGCTACATATCCTCCTCAGATTCTCCATTAGAAATGATGCCATCATCTTGATCTTCCTCACTAGGAGCTTCTTCATGGTTAAAGGGAACAACGTGTGGGATAGGATTTATGATATTATTCAGGTGATGGACATCTAGCTGCAGCTCAGCAATCCTAGTAATTAGCTCTTCCTCTCTAATCTCAGCATGGAACAAAGCTCTAACTCTAGTAGCTTCTCTATTTTCAGCCAAGCGCATAGCCTCATCTCGCTCTCTAGTCATTTGCATCATGCGGGCTTGTGCCTCATTGCGCTCTCTAACTGTATTTTCAATTTGGTTGCGGCGGGCTTGCAAAGCGGTGTGATAGTTTTGGATTTCAGCTTGTGCATTGCTAAAGGCCTTGCGGTGCTTGCGCACACGCTTGCGCAGTTTGCGCTGTCCAACTTGAGCTTGCTGGAGCGCTAGCATAGCTTCTATGTAGGTGTCTTGGCGTACATAGTACAGCTTAAGTACCGCCAGCATGGCACTCATGGCAGGGCTAGAGCTATATCCTAGCATGGTTTCTCTCATTTCTAGAGGCTCAGTCCCTATCTGGGACACAAAAGTGTCAGTCACACTCACTCTAGGAAATGATCCAGCTGGGCCATTGATTAGCTCATCCCCATAGTCTTGGCATATTTCCAACAGCACTTCTAAGGCTGCTACTTGGGCACCCTCCCAGGGAGTTTGACCATCGGACTCTACTACCCACCCTAGCCACTGTGGGTTGTTTGGGCAAGGGGGAACTGTAATTTGGACATCTTCCCAAGGTAAAGATCCTGCATGCTCGGCCTCTGTCCAAGTGTACCGAGGTTGATCCTCATAACTCACTGAACTCAGCACCCTCCACAACAAAGTAGGAGTGTCAAACATGTCTAGAAAAGTCTCACTTGCATGTGGGGCTGCCATCTGTAGGAAAGACCACAACTTGAGTAAGGAAGATTAATTACAAGGGAAGATAATTAGATATAGTTTCAGAATTGTAAGAATTGAGTAGTGCATGAGAAATGTATGAATGATTCATGATGCATGCACGTTCCATACGTCCTTTCCATTCCTAGAATAAAGTTCTAACGATATAGTCGGTGGCATACATACGTGCACTCTTTATACGCAACTACACGGTCTACACGTTTTGTTGTTAGTGTACCTGCAAAAAATTTCATTTCAGCCCAACCCCACAAGAGTATATGTGCAGAAATGAAAATCCAATCATCTACATTCAAGTTAGGTACTCTGATATATATTCCCGAACATATATCACAGCACCCTACTCATTTGGGATACACCCATATATACATCAAACATGTATACATGGCTGCACCTACTACCCACAATTAAGTACCTTCATATATACATGTGTGAAACATGTAAATATTCCATTAACCACAGCTAACACTCTCCTAGACCAAGGGTTGGACGGTCATGCTCTCACAGCTCACACTTACCGTAGCGTAGAGGCGTATAGATCCATACATTACCACTCAAGCAAGTGGCATCCATACAATTTCACGCCGTATGGACAACGAAAGAAAACAAACATCGGTTACCATGGCGTAGAGGCATTTGATTCATTCATTACCACTTAAGTAAGTGGCATCCATATTATTGCATGCCATATGGACGATGAAAAGAAAAACCCCCATGTTAGTAGTATTAAGCCACCTAGAAGTCCTTATATGGGCATAAAGGGTATGACCACTGGCATGGTATATGTTATTGAAACATTTTTAAAACAGCCCTATGTATAGTATAATTTGCCATTTAGTTTGAGAAAACAAATTCATTGTTTTTAAATACATCTATGATGGTTAAATTCTTAATCTTGCTCTGATGCCAGTTGTAACAGAACCGTCCAATTTATAAGAATTCAAGTGAATTAGCGACCACAAAGCAGTCAAGCCAATGGACTTGAACCCATATAAACCCGGTAGTCCGACAAAATCTCAGAAGACCTCGATTCAACCAACATACAACCAAGATCGTACATGATCAAGCATCGCCATCACAGATTACATCCATTTGTCACAGAACATAGTTTTACAACACATCGAAGTTTGCACAAGGTTATTACAAACTAGTTTAGTAGCGGAAGCAAAGTAGTTTTGGAAACATCACACACTCCGTTTAATTGACATGCCAGTTCCATAGTAATCCCAACAAAAGCGTTACTAAAGATAAAGGAGGTGACCACGCCCACGATCTATTCATCGTCCGCAGCCGGATGATGACAGTTAGCACAGTAGCCGTGATAAACGACATCATCTACAACAAGGGTAATTAAAACCCTGAGTACGAGAATGTACTCCGCTAGACTTACCCGTCATAAACCGAAAATAAAGTGACACCAAGGAGTATGCAAGGCTAATATTTGTGGACTGGTTGGACTCACATTTTTGCATAAAGAGCTTTAGTTGTAAGTCACATATTCATAGTATTTCGGCAGCAGGTTCAATATTTAACAACTATCCACTAGATTAGCACCTGTTCTAAGCACACACTTGAGTATTTAAGCATTTCAATAATAACCATATCCGGATTATCACTTTGCTATCAACATCCTCATCATAACCATCAAGTTTATTTAGTGAGTTCTACGTTGCCGCTGCCCAAGTCAAGTTCTCACTATCCGGGAGAGACGGCGATTCGAATCGATTCCTATCTAGCTGGAGGGGTACTCCTAACACTCACCCAAGCATACTTCATGACGGCAGCTCGGATCACCTTTAGCACAACTCCGGACCAATTCGCGGGTCCGCCCAGCGCCGCACCCCTATTGACCGCCAATCTGCCAGGGTCAGGACTCTAACCTGACACCTCGGACTTACGCCATTGACTCCCCGCACATACTTACTACCAACCAGGGTGCGCACTCATACAGAACGGGGTATCCGGCTGGAGTTGCACTCGTAGGCTTCGCGGTCGGAACGACTTATCCGACCAACAAAGTGTTAGGCATGCGTTCAACATGACACGGGGACATACAGCGATTCAGTCCTTAAACGACACAGACGGGGATAGATTCACACCCAAGACCTCCATGCCTTGTTGCTGCACTATCGTCATCCCGACCGGTCTCCGGTTCATTATTAGCACATGGTTATTTCCACGATAGCAAATATAGCCAACCGTGATCAGCATCCACCTATCTCTCGCAGGTGACAAGAAATCACCCGGCTTCTACCGTGTTAAGCATGGCTAAGCATCATTTCGATCCTGGACCTACTTAGGTAAGGTAGGAGGTGGACAAGGTAGTTAATTATGCAGCAAGGGTGTCATATCAACGCCTAACACTGAATGCAACAATACATAACCATAGTCAATTGATGGCTGGACATGATAACAAAAATAGTGGGAGGCTTATAATGCTCCGGGGCTTGCCTTCAAAATAGGTGGACGGGCGGTGGTCGGGACACTCCGGCAGGTCCTCCTCCTTAGCTCCATGAGGTGGCTCCCCTTGTTGTTCCTCCGGTTCCGGCAGCTCGTACTCCAAGACCGTCACTCCCTTGGGTGCACCTATGTATGCATGACAAGTGATAAACATAGGGAATGCACATAGGATGCAATATGTCATGATGCTGAGCAAAGGAACACATAGCAAGGTATAAACATGAGCATAAACTCCAAAAATTAATTGAATCATAGAATAACAAGTAAGTGCATACTTCTTCTCTGGTAGAGAGGCTAACAAGACATGTTAATCAACCTCAGCTACTCCTACTTAGTCAAGATTAAATCATATCTATTTATTTCTGCAAAAACATGGCATGTTTCATATTTTTAATAAAAACTAGATTACCACAGGAACCTAGCAAAATTGGAACCACATCCTTTGGATTAGTAAAAATCGAGATATGGATTTTATAAAATCAACACAGGATCTGCAGAACAGAAAACCAGGGGTGTGAGAGAGAGAGGCTGACAGGGGGACCCACTGGTCAGCGGGACCCGCTCGACATCGACACAAAGATAGGGGAGACGCTCATCGCTGGCGAAACTCGACGACGGCGAGGTCTCGGTCACATCCAAGGGCATCTACGCGTTCCTCTCCTCAAGGCGAACTCGTTGACCTACTTTACCTGCGCTCTACTGGACCCTAGGGTGCTCGCCGTCGCGAATGGCGGAGCGGTGGTGCTGCGCGGCGTTACGCCGGCGAACCTAGGCAATGGCGATGCGGTAGAGGTTGCGGACGAGCAAGAGTGACTCAAGGCGAAACTATAGGAAGAAGAATCACGGCCAGAGGTGAACCAGAGAGGTCTGGCCATGTTGCCGGTGATCTCTGTGAACTCCGGCGAGGTGGAGCTCGCGACGGAGTTGGCAATGTGGCCTCACTAGTGCTCGGCTAAGGGAAAGGAGTGGACGCCGAGGTAGAGGATCTTGAGGTGGAGCTCTGGGTGGACTGGCTTGGTCGGAGACACGGTGGAGCGGCCGGGAGAGATCGCCGAAGCGCGGTGGAGCTCGCTGAGGCGATGGCAGAGCGAAATGGAGCGCTCTGAGCGAGTGGAGGTCGCGTCTGAGGCGTCCACTCGGTGCGTGGCAACTTGTGGACGCTGTGGGAGCTAACAGGAGGGGCCGGCGATGGCGTATGGCCGACAGGTGGCCAGACACGTGGCGGCGGGTGAACTCTGTCCAAACTGAATCGTTCTCTGAAATGCTCGATTGCAGTGACTGAAACGCGATCTTCAACAACGTTTTACTCTCAGCTCACTCGATGGTTTTGGCTCAAATTTGATCCTTTGGATAGAGCTACAAGAGATCTACAGGTTTGCTTAAAAGAACAAAGTCTAATTCAGCCTGGATTTCAAACCACAAGGCTCCCAAGAACCCTATGTCGAATCTGCCGAATCCCAGACTTAGCCAAATTCGGCTAAGTGTGGAAATAGCACTGATTTCTGGATTGTGGGCTAAATTTGTATGTGTTCCAAGCTTTGTCATAAAAAGTTATTAACATAACTTTTCTAGCTTATGAAATTTACTAAAACTTTGTTTTAGATGTCATTTACATGCAAGGTTTCTAACACCAGTTTCATAAAACATCTTTAAAAAGAGGTTTAGGGGGTCAATTAGGTCAATCTAGGGTTAACCATGACTTTGGGGCATTTTTGGCCAAAACTTCCAACATGAACTTTGTTCAAAAATTTATTCTAAACATGATTGAAGTATTTTGGAAGAGATTGTACATTCACATGCATTGGTCACCCATTATAATCACTCATAACAAGCCATACAAGCAATTCAATCAAACAAGATATACATAAGGTGACATGTGATCATGATGGATGCTTATGAATGAGAATGATAATGCTTATGTTGATGCAATGCTCATGGTTAACATGCAAGCTAACACTAGGAGTGTTACACACAGGTCTCAACATTGCAGGACAAATCAACCCCTTTAGTTTGCTGATAAAGTATTCTTACAAGCTAGAAAGTGTAAGAACTGGGGGTTAGTCCCAATACATCAACATTTAGAAGGCCGATAATAGGACTGTGTCGGATAGAGAGCACACAACTTTCTTAAACATGTGGTTGGATAGATATGTCTTTTGTGGACAGACCTGTTCTCCAACATTTAATTATCTTACCCTAGCAGAAAAAATATCAGGCAACTATAAAATTACACTCAGAAAAATTCTCCTTGGAGCTCTATATAGCCTACTGAACAGAGTCTCTCAGCATCTGATGAAAGATGAGATTGTCCCAACATTTACGGGCCCTTGGTGGTTGTTGTAGTATGGCTCAATTTACATCTGCACAAGCTAGTGGTCTCGGATCTGATCAACCTATCCTTCCCTTCTTTAGAATATTTAGAAGAGCATGAAGAACAACTTCAAAGAAATTAAAAATTTCACTGATGCATGTCTTTTGGTGAGGCAACATCGGCAATTACTATCAATAGATCGATTATCGATTTCTTCAATCTCTTCTATAGAAATTCCCCGGAGGCCACTTTAGAGTGGTTGGAATACCCAAATACTCTAGAGTTTAAACTTCTAGAATCTTTCAAAATTCAAACTGTCTAAAGTGATCCTGAGGAATTCAAAATTCTAGGCCATTTGGTAAGGCCAAGTCTGCTACCAGTTGAAATCAGACACGATAGGGAGAAACCTCCAACTTCTTATGAGTTCTTCTACCCTTCAATAGTAGCTAGGCAGATGGGCTTTGGCTAGTTGCCCCCAACTTTATTCTTTGCTGATAAAGTGAAGCTGAGGGAAACCCTCACCACTAGCGTAGAGTACAACGAAATCCTTCACATTGAACAATCTCTATTGCCAGAAGCTATCAGTGGATGGGAATGTATCCGTTTTACTTCCATAGCTTTTGATCACTAGTGGCAAGAGTGGAGTCAGCACATTTTCAGTGAAGTAGTGTTTGTTTATTGTTCCTTCTTAGATCTAGATTTCCAAGCTGCACATGAGGTATGATTTCTCATATTGTATTCTTATTATTCCATACTTCATGATACACTCATACATATGCATTTTAATTTCCTATAGGATCTTGTTGGCCCAACTCCTCCATTGGTGAACTATGGCTTATGGTGTCCTGACCCAAGACTAGGCTAGGATGCACCCTCCCTGAGAGCCTATATGAAGAAGCCAGCATCAGATCTTCTTCAGGATCACCCGATTCCTAAACTTAAGAGAAAACAATCGCTTGTTTCTCAAAACACAGCTTCAAAGAAAGTCAAAGTCACTTCTTCCAAGCAACTTAAATCTTTAGCTGATGCAGCCACTGAGGTAACCCTTCTGCCAACTTACAATTATATATTATATCTATGCATCAGCTAATCCTTGATCTTTCTCAGGATGTTGCTCAAAAACCTATTGTTGAAAAGGGACCTAAACTTCCTGATCCTCAAGCAGATTTGTTCTTTTCCAGTAGTGATGAGGATGTCAATCCCAACCTAGGTATCATCCTAGAAGCTTCTTTAGGTAATATCAAATAATAGCCGATAAGATAAATATTTTTGTTCATACTAACTTATCTTTATAAACTCAGATCTTCAACTCCTTGAAGTAACTTCATCGGCTACTCCTAGTCTCGACATGGTTTCAGTAGAGCAGGTATATCAAAACACTTATTCTTATTTGGTGATAACTTCTGATGAATTCTAGTTCTATTATCCCCATGCAGGATCAAGTTTCTTCACCCTTTTTGCCATTTTCCTTGGATGAATACCTTGATGAATAAACAATCTTGATCTCAGAAGACACCTCCAATGATACCTGATTACATCAAAGCTCAACTGCAAAGGTTGATTACCCATCTAGAGCTAGACATTTCAATCTTAATTCAAAATGCAGGATCTGTCACGAAGATCTTCAATCAAATTAAGGATGATCTTCCCTCTTCCTTAAAATAAATGATTCAGCTGGCTTCATTCTTGGAGGGCAATGGCCCCAAATTCTTCAGTGCTCAATCTAGATTAGCAGCTCGAGAAGTCCAGAAGAATTCAATTGCTGCTGAAAGTCAGCGCATCCAAGAAATCTTATCAGTCAAGAAGGCAGTCGATCTTCTAAAGAATCTCCTACTAAGATCAATAAAGATCTAGCTACTCTTATTGAAGAAAGAACACTCCTATTAGCCAGACTCAAAATTGTCGATGACACAATCAAACAGAAGGAAGAAGCTTTATCCAAGACCTCTGCATCTTTAGCTAATCTAAAGAAAAATATGGCAAGCCTGAAGACCAAATTAGACAAGATCAAGCATGTGAAAAAAGCCAAGATTCCTAGATTAGCCGTAGAAGATCAGCAACAAATAGCCGAAGTAGATAGCATTAGGCTTTCCGCTCTGAATTCCATTAAGTCTGCTTAACCCCAAACATTCACTATATTTACTTCATACTTTGTAATTTCTCAGACTTAATCTCTATTTGTTTAAATTTGACTAGTAAACATATAGTCCTGTCGAAAACTTATCATCAATATCAACTGAATCTGGATAAGTCAAAACTTCCATCGGCAAGGCTAGCCGATCCACCATTTAAGCTTTTCACAGCCATAATTAAGTCGATCAGCTATCCTTTAACTGATCCACTCATCCTGAATTAGAGGAACCGTCATTAAGATAGCTGATCGACTCCCTCCAAGAATTAACTATTCACTGCTTTGCCTTCCACTTACCCCATTATAAATAATACCGAAGCACTGAGGGTAAGAGCACACAGCCATCAGATTCACATCTTCCTCCTTTCAATCTCTAAGTCTTTTGCCTTTCTCTCAAAAGCCCTAACTCTTCCCCAATGGCGGACAACAAAGGCAAGTGTCCAACATCACCTTTTCTTCTAAAGAGGTGAACTGCATGCAGCGCAGGCGCTTGAACATGTAACTTAGTCAATCTAGTCTTCATTTCATCTTATGTTCTGAACAACTATGCCCCCTGAGTGGATCCTGGGGCATTCCCTAGTCATCCTGTCCATGAAGCTTCAGCATCCACTCTGCCACCGGTGGCAGTGGCCTTTGAGGAGGCTACTGTGAACCAGGCAGCCGAGGCAAGCTAAGCAGGGTCGTAGTCAGTTAGCCATGAAGATGCCCCCTTACGACAATGTCGTCTTCGGCAACGAAGACGCGTGGGGCTTTCTCAGGCGTCACAGACTAGCCTAGGACCTCTACTCCGAGGAGTGCAAGAGGTCTCACGACCTCTAGGAGCAGCTCAACGCTCTGGAGGCAGTGTTAGAAAACACCGAGGGATCCTTAGCCTGAACCAAGGAATAATTAGCAAAGTCAGACTCTATGGTTGTCAGTAAGTTCATCTTCCCCTACATTTTCCTTTAGTCGATCAACTATTTTTGCTGAAAGGTTTCTTTTGTCGATCACAGGGCTCTAGGAGCAGTTCAACACCGTCACCCCCACCATCAACGCGGTCACCGAGATGGTGAATGTGCATGGGGATACCCAGGTGGAGCTCCTCGAGGATGTCCCCAACCATGTTCGGGAGGCCATCCTCCACGGCGTTTGCTTAGGGGCAGCGAACACTTTGCAGCAGCCCAGGTCCACCACGAGGCTCAGCTCTCGAAGTCCGTGACTCTGGACTTCGTCGCAGAGAGCAACGACGAAGGCTTCGAGGAGCTGATGGAGGAGTTTGCCCCCTTATGGCGATGCCGTGGTGCAGTTCTCATTGCCCTAAGACATCACTGCTCCTGTCTTCGACGACGACGATTAGTTTAGGTTTTTTATTTTTAGTTGATGTAAAAACTTCTCCAATGAATCAAGAACACCGCACTTGAGGCAGTTTTATCTTATTTTGTTTTGCTGATCCACTGTCTCATTATTTTTGTGACATTGCCCATCGAGGCAATTTAGTATACCTCTGAATCAACAAAACTTCTCTGTGTTCTTGATTTTTGCTCTAAAGGCGATATTTATTGTATCCACTATGAAATTATAGTTCCAAATCTCACATTGAAGATGATATTCATTGCATCAACTTTTTACTGCCAAAATCCTTAAATTTTTGCGCTGAAGGCTATATTTATTGTATCGGCTATCTCCAATCACTTAGTACTCTGGATTTTTATGCTAAAGGCGAAACTTGTCGTATTGGCTATTCACCCTTTAACTGACTTGATCAACTAAAGTAAATCAACCTAGATGCTAGGGTAATATTTCTTAAAATATTTTCCATTAATAGCTCAAGAATACTCCACTCCTTCCAAAGTTTTATAGAAATAAGCATTGCCAGGAGCAACTCTAGTAATCCGATATGGTCCTTGCCAATTAGGTACCATTTACCAAATCTGGTATCTTTAGACTCAATCGGCAAAATCACCTTCCAACCCAGTTCACCTTCACTGAACTTTCTTTCTCATACCTTCTGATTATAAAATTTGGCAATTCTGATCTTATTAGCCCTGATATTCTCCAAAGCTTTTAGCCGATGAAAATTCAAATCATCTAAATTATCCAACATAATATTTTTATAATCATCGGCTATCAACTTGTCATGCTGTGATATCCTTTGAGACCCTAAACTAATCTCCCATGGCAACATAGCTTCATTTCCATATACTAAATCATAAGGTGAACACTTAGTCAATCTATGATAAGCCAATCTATAAGACCAAAGAGTTTCACTAAGTATCGAATGCAACTTCCTTGGATATTCTTGAGGGGTTCTTGAGCCTTCCCCATGGGAGATCGCAATTGGCTACTCTAGTGGATTGCTCGTGGCTTGGGCATAATAAGGAGAAGAATTAATCAACTTAAAACCTATATTGGCAGCAAAGTCTTCAAATTCCTTGGATGCAAAAATCTTCCTTTGATCAGTTGTAATGGACTGACGAACCCCAAATCGGTAAATCATATGTCCTCGGATAAACTCAATCACATTAGTTGATGAGGCCTCCTTCAAAGGAATAGCTTCCACCCATTTGGTAAAATAATCTGTAGCCACCAATACAAATTTATGCCCCTTACTTGATGATGGAAATATCTGGCCATTCAGATCTATTCCCCAACCTCTAAATGGCCATAGTTTCACAATAGGATTCATAGCCGATGCTAGAGACTTTTGAATATTCTCAAACCTTTGACATTCTTGACAACCTTTGTAATATTTGAAACAATTTTCCAACATAGTCGGCCAAAAATAACCCGCTCTTCTAATCATCCACTTCATCTTATGAGTAGATTGATGGGCACCACAAACTCCCTCTGAATCTCTCACATTAAAACCTTAGTTTCTTCTTGGTTAAGACACTTAAGGAGTACACCATCAATCGTCCTACGATATAGGTGATCATCAAGAAGAACAAATTTATGAGATTTGTACCTCACTTTCCAAGATACGTGTTGTGATGGATTCTTCAAATATTCAATAATACTTTTCCTCCAATCTCCTTCATCAACAACTTCGTCAGCTAAAACTTCAACAATTTGCCAATACCCAGAAGCACTTTGAGCTAGCCGATTAGCCTCTTGATTCTGATTTCTAGGAATATGCTTCATAATAATGAAAGAAAAAGAATTAAAAAGTTCTCGACATTCTTCATAATATTTCTTAGTATATCATGTAAGTGATTTCTTCATATTATTATGTCAAAGCATAAATCACTTACATATTAAGAAAGAGTAATTTTCTATTTAAGTAGAAGATTACTGGATCAGAGACTAGATATTCTCCCATTGAAAAGCTATGTTTATGTTTGTACTGTTCGTGCACTAAACTTCGACATTCTTCATATTATTATGTTTGTACTGTTCGTGCACTAAACTTCGGCTCAACTAATTTTCTATCAAGACCAGGCATTTCATAATACTACCAAACAAAACAATCTATATATTCCTTTAAGAAGGCTATCAATTCTTGCTTATACTCAGGATCTAACTTAGCACTTACATATGTCGTCCTAGGCTTATCACCATCACTTATATCTACTGCCTCTAACTCATAGGGAGACATAACCCTTTGCCCATCTTACCTTTATCTTCATCGACTAAAGAATCCATTAATTAAAACTCTAAGAGCCGACTGCTTGTATCGGCTGTTGACCATCTTCAAATACAATGATGACGTCTCTTTCATATACCTTGCTAGAGAAACATTCCACACCTTCAACATTCCATTCATCTGCCTCAGCATAAGAAATACTAACAGAAGAATCAGCTGGGACAACTTCCACATGATCTCCAATCCATTAAATCAAACTTTGATGCATAGTGGATGGAATACAGAAGTTGGCATGGATCCAATCTCTTCCCAGAAGTAAACCATATTCGCCTTTAGCATCAACAACAAAGAAAATAGTAGGCAATCTCTTACTATGAATTGTCAATTCAACACATACATCACCTTTGGTTACTGAAATATTTCCACTGAAATCTATCAATCTCATATCAGTTGGACATAAATCTTCTGCCTTTTTTATCAAGTTTTCTGAATGTAGAGTAAGGCATTGGATTGACAGCTGCTGCCCCATCAACTAGCATCTTAGTCAATGGCTTTCCATCCATGAACCCTTTAAGATATAATGTTTTTAGATGCAAATGCTTTTCAGACTCCTCAATGGTTGCATTATCTGCTTGGCAAACCCATTGAGCCATAACCACTTCCTCATCTGATTCTTCTTCATTGTCACTGGCTCTGAACTCAGCAAATAATATAAAGATAGTAGAAACTTCAACTAGTGCCTTACCTTTGCCCTTGTCAACTGTCTGTTTGATTTGCCAAACTTTATGCCTCTTTTGATTGAATTCATCATTCCTTAGACGTTGAACCCTTCTCTTCTGACTTCTGGTAAGTCCACTTGAGCACCATTGATTTTTCTGCCAAACATATTCTTTGTCTTCTACTTCCTCATCAGCTATTTCCCTTTCCAACCAATCACGAACAGTTTCTATTTTTATACGCCGACTTGTTACTTCAAAATTTAGTCGCTCATGCACAGGTCGGTGGTTGACTCTTGCCTGACATTATTCCACATACTGATCACTGCACTCAGGACAATTATTGAGAGTCCACAAATTTAAGCCTTCATTCCAGCAATGTTGAAAGAAAGGACAATTCCAATGATATTCATTTTCTTCTTGAATCCTCCCTTTTTATGCATCTCTTGGTATTTCAAATAATCTCTTTTCTGACGCATTTGTTCCTTTTCTTTCCGCCTCTACCATTTATTCAATAGAATCCTAACAATAGGACGACTGCGTGCTTCACTATCTTTGGAAGTCTCGAGATGGTCAAATGGGCTATTTTTCCGATCTTGCTTCTTCTTCATCTCTTGATATTCAGCAGCTAATATTTGCTTTGTAGAATCCACTGCTTTGGCTTCCTTAGCTCTATCAGAAGTGAGTACACTACAAGAATTCTGCTAATCAGTGATGGAAAACTTCTGACATGGATCACTAAAAATCCGTTAGCAAATAGGATTTGTGATGGTTTTAGAAACCATCGCGGATTGAGCGTCAAGGATTGACTTGCGCGACGGTTTGTCGTAAATCATCATGGATTAACAGAATCAGCGACGGTTTTATTCCGTCACGATGGATCCCGAGGCCTACTTAGTCCAGCCCAGGCCCATTTCCAGTGACGAAAAATAACCGTCGCAGATGAATTGTCATGTCACTATAGATGCTTACGTGGTTGCTTACATGGATGATGACATGGACACTACCTCAGCCCATATGTTAACAGGCCAGAATCAAAGATGGGCCAATTTTGGCTCAATTTCATCCTTTTTTAATGCAATTTTTTTTGCCATTTTCGCAGGCCCATTTCAGCATACTATAGCCCAAGTTCATCATCATTTATAGCCTACTTTTCAGCCCACTACTACAGCACATATAGCTCATATATACACAGCCCATTTTCAAACATTCAGCCCACATACACAGCCAACAAGTAATTATTATAGCAGCACATTAAATAAAAAGTTTTAACTTTCCATCCGACAATAGATCACATAAATTTTGATCCAATATCAAATTACGTGTCTTCATCCAACAATAGTTATCGCACAAAAGCGCACACAACCTTACAATTCAATATGGCACAAGCCAACAACACATAGAAATTCTTACAAGTCTAGTAGCTCGATGCATACAACAGGTGCAAAATGCAAGCAGCAGCAACAAAATATATACCAGCATGCATGACTTAACTTGATCGAAATTAGCTTGACACAAGTTAGCAGCAGCAAAATGCATGAAGTTAATGGCAAAAAATATGCACCATGCCTGACTTAACTTCGTTCAATCTGACTAAGCAAAAGGTTATGTTTTGCTTCCATCTCAGATTGACTTCTCTTTATCTCCTCTCGATCAATAATCCTTGCCTGCTCATATTCTTCCACTTTATTTAACAAATCAGCCACCTGCGTACGAAGCTTAGCGTTGTCCGCTTCTAGTTCTATCTCATTACTTTGCTCACTAGATCTAGGTCGAACATTCTGGAACCCCAGATTCTGCAAGAACCGACTCTTCTTGGTGTTCACAACAAGCACATCAGCAACAACTTGAGACGTAGACTTAGGTTCTTCACCATTCTGTTGATGTAGATAGCATATTTTCCATGAGTCTAGCAAGCAAGTAGGAAACATGGTTATGAACTAAAAATAATAATCATTACAAGATCAAAGTCTAAAAATTATCTTACAATAGCCTCCTGTTGGAAAAGAGGAAGCTGCCATATTTGTTGGGAAAGGATGACCTTCTATACCCATACCACCTTTAGTCTTCTCTAGCCTAATTCTTCTTTTGTTAATAGCTTGCTGGACAATATCCCTGAAGACTTTGCAATCATTAGTATTATGAGTATTAGAATTACGGTACTTGCAATGGCTTTTCTTTTTAAGTTCTTCAGCCGAAGGTATCCTATGATTTCCGATCAGCGAGATCTGCCCCTTCTCCAACAAATAGTAAAATATTTTGTCAGCTTTAGTGATATCAATGTTGAATTTCTTTCTTTCCTCTTCGGTAGATTTGTTTTTGGCCCATGGGATATACTCAGAATATTTCCAAACCCAACCTACAACAGCTACTTCATCACTTTGAACTTCTTCATTAGTGTCATCAACCATCTCTAGATCAGACTCATAGCCGACATTGCTTTTCTTCAGAGGCTTGTTAAAGTGTGCATATCTGAACTGTCTCCATATTAGACATTTTTCTGGCCAAAGCTGCTAAATTGGGACAATCAAGTCCAATTTTCTCTTTAATAGTTGACATTAGCCCTCGAATTATAATGCTAACCAACTCAGCTTCTGAAGGTGTCTAGGTATAGCATTGATTCTTGACCTTTTTAAATCTCTACGGATAATGAAAGTGCAGACTCATTGTTCCTTTGCCTCACATCGACTAAATCTGTAATGTCTTTTTCCATAACTCTTTAATCAAAGTAATGATGAAATTTGGTTTTCAGATCTTCCCATACTTCAACCACGAAAATGCTGGCCTAGACAAAGAAAGAGGAAAGAACCTCACTTTAAACGCAGGCTCATCAGCAATCTCCACAAGTTGAGCCAAATACTGGCTTTGTATTACTAGTGTAAATATGGTTTCTTTATCTCCTTTATGTAATTTGTTTGTATTATATGTTTTCAATTTGAATTTATTTGAATTTGCCCATAAAATTAATCTGTCATTTGTTCATTTTTATTTTTCTACATTCTGGAATTTGTATGTTTTCTTTGTTTTTCAATTTGAAATTCTTCCTATTTGCCTTTAATAGAAAAATTTGCCACCTTTTATTTGATTTGTTTATTTGTCTTTCTTTCCATTTGTTTTTGATAGAATTAATTTTGCTTTTTTCAATTTTTATTAAGTTATTTTCCTGGTTCCTTTCTTTTTTATCTGGTCCCTTTCATATAAATATTGTAATATTAAATTTCGGGTATTTCATTGTCTTTTGTCACCTGTTTTTTACTTGATGTGGGATTTGGGTGTTTTAAAGGCTTCAGTCACCTGGGTGACAGGAGGCTTTGAAACACTCAAGTTTGCAATAGACAGATTCTTTCTGTTACTTGTGTTGTTAGGATCCTTAGACCCAGTCAATTGTTGAGAAAGCAGAGATCAGTCCTAACAAGACGTACGTGAAAAGTTAAACCAACGATAAAGCACACATCTTGTCACAACATACACTCATTCAGATAATATTACAATAAATTTAAACACTCATTTGCAGCTGAAAGATGGATAACCATGAGTCCATGACTCTAGGTAGTCCACACTTGTGTCTTGGGAAAAATAAAAAGAGTCTCTCGCTCACACTTGTATCACAACCATTATTCTTCAGATACCAATACATAGTAGTGCAATATCATGCAAGATTATCAGGTACCCATCATTTCAAGGCAACAAAACGGACTCAATGTTTGGCCGGAGCGTGGTAGAGTGGAGGAGGCGAGCCAAACGTTGGCACGGGAGGGTGGTTATCTGGCTGCGGCTTGGGCTCTGGCTTAGGCTCTGGTGGCACAGGCTTCTTGTGGAAGTAGTCGAAGAAGTGGTGGTCATGGTGACCCTTGTAGAAGTGATGGAACATGTGCGGAGCATGGTTGCTCACAGGAGTTGGGGACCCGTTTGTGGGCGTTGCTGACCCGTACGTCGGTGTTGGAGGCTGGCTCTCTGGCTGTGGTTTCGGCTGTGGCTCAGGCTTCGGCGGTACAACAGGCTTCTTGTGGAAGTGGTCGAAGAAGTGCTCGAGCTCGTGGTCTTTGTGGAAGTGATCGGTCAAGTGCATGTTCATTGCAGGAGGATGGTAGATTGGAGGCGTTGCTGAACCGTACGTCGGTGTAGGAGGCTGGTGTTCTGGCTGTGGCTTGGGCTCTGGCTCTGGTTCGGGCTTTGACGGCTCAGGCTTCTTGTCCTTCTTGTGAAAGTGCTCGTGGAAATATTTCATGACAGGGCCGCAGATTGTCACCGACGCACACACCGCAGATGACGCCTGTTGCGTGTTCCCGGCCGGGATGGCAACAAAGGTGCCATCAGACAACGGCGTTATCCTCGACGGCTCCTGCCCCGGGCAAGGCGTGCCTGCTGCATTGTGGAGCTGCGCGACGCAGCCGGCGAGGTTGACGGAGACAGGGACGCTGAAGGCGCCGGTGCTTTGGAGCTCGCCGACAGCCTTGCTCTCGTACTCACCCTTGCTGTTCTTGCATTTGATCGCCACCTTAAGACCTGAGATAGATGTAGGCGCCAAAAAGACAAGAAAATACGGCCGGGAGAGGGACCATATATTATATTATTATTACTAATAAACGTAGCGCAATTGATTACAGTACTATGTAACTTTTTACCATTGAAAGCCGCCTCAGCATTCACGTTCTTCCTCGTGCAGTCCGCGCACTTGGCTAGGCCGACGACCGACGCCGCCTCGGCGGACCCAGCATTCGCGACGGCGATCGCCATCAGCACGGCCACCGCGCAAGCGCCGAGGACTGTTCTGCGTGGCACAGCCTCCATGCTTGGGAAACACGTCCAGCACATCAGCTAGCTACCTGTGTTACGTATGAAATGGTAGAAGATGGGTGAAGAGCTAGGAGAGGCAGTGCTTGGTTTATATAGCCGGTCTCTGCACTGCATGTTGATCGATCTGTGGGTACGTGAAGTGGTTACAGACGTGATCGTTCTGCTAACTTTTGGCGCCGAATTTGCTGGTTGCTAATCAATGCCTTCTGCAACACAAATGAGACTGTTCAAGTACTGATGGCACAATAATCACCGGTTCCCTTCTCAACAAAAGAAGCTGATACATATATATACACATTTTAATAGTCTACACATGAACCATGTGTTAGAAAATATTAGACTTAGACAGGAATAATTGATCCGAGTTCACCTAGCTCGTCCATTACAACACCTAGCCGAGCATCTCAGAATGCCCCATATTTGTTCCGCATCCGTATTTTTTTATGAAAAAAGAGAAAAAACTCATCTCTAAGAGTTCCATATATCCATTTGCCATCTTTCGGCACTTGGCAAACAGGCCTCATCCGTGCGTAAAAATGTGCAGAGCGGAATCGCACGCATCACCTTCCTTGCACAGTAGAAGCTCAGCGGAGTACACCCGATCTTGGCGTTCATGTTCCTGAGCCCGCAGCAGGCCACCTTTGGCCTCGGTAAACCTGTGCGCCGCCGGCTAGTTGATGTACTGGAGCATAGCCGCGGAGGAATCGAAGACACTACTACACAAATTATTTTGCACATAATTTAGTAATGTGTCTTCGAGGCGGGCAGGAAATTTAACCACCTCAGTAGTTAATACCTGTATTAACGGCGGTAATTTTTTATTAATCGAGGCAGTTAACCTAAAATCTATTAACCGAGACGGACAATGTAATATAACCACCTCGGTTAATGCCTATTAACTGAGGCGAGCATTATAATATAACCACCTCAGTAAATCATTAACCGAGATGGTTATTTTATAAGACCCGCCTCCTAAAATCTGACCCAGCCCGCTACTATTTCTCAGCCGAATACCAGTGTCGAGTGTATATGTAGTGAAAACCCTAACCTCTCTTCTGGCCCACTCACTTCCTCAGCCCTCAGCTGCCGCTCCCCCACATGATGCCCGTGGCCCCTTCCTCGCTCCCTCAACCGCGCTCCCTCCTCTCTCCCCTTACCCTATCTCCCCTCTCCCTCAACAAGGTGACGCGCCCCATGTGGATCGAGGGTTGGCGGCCTCGTGGCCCGGCATGGCTGAGGCAGCAGCGTGGGCGTGAGCCTAGTCGAGGTTGCGGCGGAGCCATGGGGCCAAGGTGGCGTTCTTGGCGGCGCGGCGACCCAACACTGCTATCTCGTTCTTGGTTGGCGACACGCTGCTCCCCAAGGTCCTCCAGCTACGGCGACACATGTGGTGGCATGGATAGAGGGCTGCCGTCTCAGATTAAGGGCGGGGTGGTGAAGATGGAAGGCGTTGTCCTCCGCGGTGGCTTCCGGGGTCGCCCACACCCGGGCGCCTGATGGCGGCGGCAGCACAGAGCACATCCCCAGCGGCACGACGCTCCACCGGTAGATCTCCCTCACGCGAGTCCGTGAGGCTGTGGATCCCACTGCTACATGTTCACGCATTAGCACCGGTTGGGAAGGGCCTGTTGCCTCGGTTCCCGAGCCGGTGCTGCCCTTCCGGGACTAAAGGCCCACCCTTTAGTCCCGGTTTAGGGCACCGGGGCTAAAGGCCTCCCTTTAACACCGGTTGGTCTAAAGGGTGCTGCCAGGGCTGCCACACAGTAGCACCCTTTAACACCGGTTGGTATAACTGTTAGAGGGGTCCTTTTTTGTTTTCGGTTCATTTATTCGTTTCTATTTATTGTTTATATATAATAATAATAATTAGTTTGTCAATATGTATTTTATGCTGATATATATATATATATATATATATTACACGCATATTAAGTATAAATACTATTATAAGCTTAGCTTTATAATTAAGCTTTGCCTATAATAAAACGAATAGGCCACATTAATAATTAAATAGATGGATATGTAACAAGCTTTACATATAGTTTTATAGGTATAACATTCCTCACATATATATACATAGAGTTTTCTTCTCCAAATTTCTAGAGCCGATACAAATGATCATCGTTGTTTAGAATAAGAGTTTCGTTGCCGTTGAAGTGAAACTCGCCATTTGGATTGATCACTTGATCGTGGAGGAATCCTGCTATCGTCTCTTGTTTAGCTTTGATGCGGTCTTTTTGTATGACCTTTTTCCTCAACTATTCCGTCTTCAATTTAAAATAAAAGGAAAGAGACATGTAACGTACTCTGAGGGTCTCTGTGGGTGTTTGATTGATGTGTACCATCAAGAATTTGCAGACGTAATATCCACATAGGTTGTTCCCCCTTCTTGTCTTAAACACCACTGTACGATATATAGAAAAGATTCACGACCACGACAATAAGAAAGCTAACAGTTAGCGAAAGTTTGCTACCTAGTACAACTTACTTGTGGTTGGAGTATATTAAGCGGCGCTTTACAACCAATGAGATGTTCACGGTCAATATATTTTTTTCAAACCCTACATACAGCCATTGTGGATCACAATTAATAATCGCAGAGTCATATTATGATATTCTTGTTGCTGAGATCGACATTACGTACCTTTGAATAATGTTTACCATTTGTTGGTAATTTTCTTGCGGTTTTCTCAGTGAGTTATAGATTATCAACCGGTTCTTGGGAATTTCAATAACCATAAGTGTCCAGTGAAAGTTGTTTACACTCATATATATAGTCACGCCTATAACTATACGAAACCCGGATCGAGTAATAATAAGTAAAATAAAATGTGCATGCACTTAATAACTTTATAACTCTCTCGAAGTTGTAGCGGAAGGGTATTTATATAACTACAAACGAAAGTGCTAGAGTGCTCCAAACTAAAAAATAATACTAACTAGAATAGTATACTAAAAAGTAATATAAAAAATAATACTAGAATAATACTACAAACAATAATATATACAAAACATTAGAAAATAAAATATATATTAGAGACTTATATACTAGTACTAGTACTACTACAAACGAAAGTGCTAGAGTGCTCCAAACTAAAAAATAATACTAGAATCTTTTAAGCCTAGTAATATACGAGAATGATACTAGAATAACATACTAAAAAAATAATACTAAAACATAATACTAAAATAATACTACAAACAATAATATATACAAAACACTAGAATAATATACTAAAAAATACTAGAATAATATACTAAAAATAATACTAAAAAATAATACTAGAATAATACTACAAACAATAATATATATAAAACACTAGAATCATATATGTATTAGGCTAGCTATTTGGCATATTCCATCACTTTCCAAAGTTTATATATATAATTCATAACATGCATTATTTTTTAGTGTATATATATAAACTGCTCGGCATATATATATATATATATATATAATTCATGATATGTATTATTTTTTAGTATATATCTAATTCATAACTGCTTGGTGTACTGTAGTACGTAGGGATGGGAGATGGCCGATCGAACTGCTCGGTGGACAGCGGCGGTGCTGGTGGAGATGGCCGCGACGGCGATGGAGATGAGGACGAAGATGAGGACGGCCGGCGGTGGCAAGGGCTCAACGAAGACGAACGACCGGCAGCGAGGGCTCGACGAAGACGAAGATGAGGACTGTTCGGATCCAGGGCAACCTCTGCGTTTATATAGGGGCACACCCTTTAGCACCGGCCCGTGGCTGGAACCGGTACCAAAGGGTCTTTAACACCGGCTGGTGGCACGTGCCTGTGTTAAAGGGTGACCCTTTAGCACCGGCGCGTTCCACCAGCCGGTGCTAAAAGGACCCTTTAGCCACGGGCCGGTGCTAAAGGGTTCTCAGGGCGGGCTCCTGAAATTTTCGGGACCCTTTAGCACCAGTTCCAACCATGGGCCGGTGCTAAAGGGCCCAAAAACAGGGCTGCCCGTCTGTTTTTTAGTTTAGCTTTTTAATTTGTTTTTCAATTTGTTTTCCCTTTTATATATACACTAAACCTTATTAATTCTATAGTAAATTGAATATTTTGCACAATATTTTTTAAAAAGTGACATGTATTTTATTTTTCTTTAATGTACACATGAAAATTTTTAACCTTAAATATCTTAGTGTCTTTTTAAAATTTTCAATAAGTTTGTGACTAATGTTTAGTATTTTGTTAATGCAAAAATATATTACTCCAATAAATTTTAAAAAACTGTATACAATCAACAGGAAATCTATCTTCACATCATATTGACGTTAAAATTCTTATTTTTGTCATTTATTACACAAAATGCGAGTAGGGTACAATTTTTATTTTAAGTAATTTAGTTTGTCATTTGACCAAGTTTGACCAAAAACCGTCTTGGATTTTAAAAACATATGCCTAGGATTGTCTAAAATGTATCCAAATGGAAAATGGACAATGTATCAAATGTACATATTGATGATCTCTAACAACTTTGTGTTCAAAAGTTTTTCATTTGAATTCATCAAGTGGGTCATTTGACCAAGTTTGACCAAAGTCAAAACATTGGTTTTTAGAAACACACTTTGACCGAACCCTAGATTGTCCCAACTGGAAAAGTCATGAATACAAAGTTTGTTACACTCATCAAGTTCTACATTTGGTCTAGTGGTTGTTGACGGTCGATAACGTCAATATTTGTTAGAACTTTCGACACAAGGGAACATAGGAAAACACACTGGTCTACGGTTTTATCTGACAATTTCCACGAGTTTTGCATATTATGTATTTTCCAGGGTGAATTTCAAAAAAGAGGGATTCTAGTGCATAATTTACCACGAAACTTATCTCGACGGAAAACATTGTCATCAAGCTCAGGAAGGGTCTAGAAGACACCCGAAGGAACGAGACTCGCAGAGGAGAAAAGGTGGGGCTGGCCGGCCCCACCTTGGGGCCGGTCGGCACCCTATTTCGCCTGATGGTCGCCGCCTTCTGGAGTATTCCTCCCATGCCTCCTTTGAAGCCAAGCAAAGTATCCCTCCGTGGATTTTAAGTCGGTTTGATCCATCGGTGCACACAAGATGAAGACGCGGATCGCTGACATGGCGGTTCCTTGCCCCATACTCCACCTCGGCCTATATAATGACACCCAAGGCTCCACCCTAGAGGCATTCTACACCCCGGTGCTTCATATTCTCTATATAATTAGGGTTAGGGTCCCTCTAGTTGATCTAGTTCTAGTTCATCTAGTTCTAGTTCTAGATCTAGTTTTGTTTAGAGATTATAGAGATTGAGTAGAGGAGTAGAGATTCTGAAGGAGTTCTGGCCTGTCAGTGCTTCTTCGTGGCTGTATTCGTCTGGATCCAGTTCTCTCACCTGGAGCTGCGTTCTGAGGTACTTTTGTACTTACCATTCCGATTTAAGTAAGCAACTTGTTTTTATTTGTTCTTTGGTTCACAACTCATATTGAGTGCTTTGGTCTTGGTCATTACTTGGTTAAAGTAATATTTCGTAGCGTAGGCATGGTGCCTAGGCTAGGTTTGCTTGTGAATGTCCCATAATCAGCCGCACAGTGGTAGTTCGCGTAGGTGACAACTATGTTGATTCCTCTGTAGTGCACTTTGTTGATATTTGGTAACGCAATAAGGAAATGATCCGCAAGCACACGGATATCGGTGAGCATTTCACCCGGGAGGTTTTCCAGAGTATCGTATTTATATTTTTACCACTGGGAGAAAGGGTGCATCTGACTAACCAAATCTATTGCTACTATCCCTTTAGGCTACAAAGAATGTTTCTCGATGTGAGCGATGTATAGAGAAGACTGCAACCGTAGTCTCGTTCTAACCTTGGTAAGGATGATCTGCTATTCTATTGGGGAGGCTCACGGAATCTAGACAACACAAAGGATGTTCGACCCGCACCTATAAACCTACCCGTCCTGCTAACAAGATATGGGATACAAAGGTAACTCGGAAATGTCACGTTCCTCGCTACTACCACGGTCCAGCTAGTCAGGGGATATCTATGAGTACCCTAGCCTAAACACCACGTTTACGCCAGCAATGATTACTCTAATACTCAACCGGAAGAGGATTAAAGTAAACTCATAAACCAAAGAACAATAAACAAGAACTTACTAGAATTAGAAGTCGAATTACTGAAGAATCTTAGGAGCAAGCCTCGGGTTAGAAGACTTGATCCCGTAGGTACAACCTCGGAGTAGACACCGACAGGCCGGCCTTCCTCCGATCTACACCTCCACTCTATCTCTCTCAATCTAGTAGAAACTAGAAGATCTATTTCTACTTACATTGGTTGCTAAGCCTAAAAAGAAATTTTATTTAGAGAAGAGGTTTTCCTTCGAGGGCACCCCTCAATCTCTATGATAACTTTTTGTCTTCTCCAGGGGCCAGGGGGGTCTCCTTATATAGTCCTCCTCCTCTATCCGTTTTTGGGTCGGTAGGCGATGTGGTACTACGTTATCCTTGATCCTTTAGGTCGGTGGAACATCGTGTGCGAAGAGAGCCCCGAACGGAGTCCAGGACAGGGCGGGCGCCCTGGGCCTGGCCCCTTTCGGCCTCTGCTTTCTCCCCATGGCTTCTGGAATCTTCTAGATGATAGAAAATTGCGCGGTGCGTTGATATCTCTATGTAATCCCGACGTGTGAGCCTTTCTTCCTTATTTCCTGATAACCCCCTGCAGAAATAGACAAACACCAAAACTCGTGGAATTCTGTCAGATAAAACCCTAGGTCTAGGTGTTGGTTACATTTGGATCCTTTTCTTTATTTATTTGATGATTATATTTGGTACTTAAGGACCGTCAACAACTCCCCCAAGCTTACCTCTTGCTCGTCCCTAAGCAAGGATGGACACAAAAGTTTCTGCAGTGGTTTCATGCCTTAATGGTACATATGCATTCAAGCAAGATCTCATCTCTGAGTTTAGAATAAACTGTTAAGACTTAAAACTTACTCATTTTACCTTTCACCATGGGGCTTGTAACCGTCACTTGTGTCTTGAGCAGTTAAAAGATAGAACGGTCAAGTCAAGCGCCATGTCTCTTATTCTTGATCAGCTATAGCTCTGGAGTTTTTGCAGATTTTCAAATAAAACTCAGAGATTCCTTGTATGACTCTCTCAGATCTCTCTTTTGTGGTATTTCTGGATCCTTTCCAAGGCAGTAATGGTATATGCCTTCTCTCAAAATATGTGGTATTTTTGGTATGAGGTATAGTGGTATTGGCTTCTCTCTCACCCTACTCTAATAAGGTTTTGATATCTGGAGCTCATAGGTGGGAGACAGCTAATACATACTTACAATACAATTATTGCATAGTCAAACCATGGATCCAGAGAAACAAGTCAATAAGTCAAATCAAGATGTGCATGTGTGGCGAATGAATGATGTATGGTGATGATGGTGATAACATGTCACACCCAAATTTAAGGATAAATTTGAGTAAAATAATCTCATATGCGCCCCAGGAATAGTCACGCACACAAGTCGACAAATTACAAATGTATCATCACAAGTGTCTTACATAACGTTATTACAACACAAACATATCAAAGTCTGCGACAAACGGAAAATATAACTCATAACTAGCTGTGATATAAAAGCTCCAACACAGGGACGACCGACTGGGGGATCGCCAACCTAGAAGTCCTCTGGGAATTCCTCATAGTAGCTGTCATCTGTTACCAATCCGGGATTTTGTCCAAAAAAAGAAATATAAAGACAAGCGTGAGTACATCTCGTACTCCGCAAGCATAACACAGGATTTTATGCGGCTCAAAAGGGTCAGACACTGGCTACTGCAGTTAGCATTTTAGTTGGTCAATGTTTTAATCCTATTTAATCATCAATTATGCTTAAACTCCGGATTAGCCCAAATGAGTACATGATAATAACACCGTTAACCTTCACGGCTAACACCATCACCATCACAGTCAAACCACATTAATCATCACGATCAATGCGTTAGATTTTCATAAGTTATTTCCCATAACCATCCACACCCAACTATTCCGTAAGGGTCCAAGGCCGCTCATGTCCGAGAGCACGGCTAGTATACCAGTTTGATCAAACTCTGCGCAGAGGTGTGCACTTTTCCCGTAAGTCGTGTTACCCATATGCCCGGGGTTTGCAAGACCCACTAACACTGCCAAGGTGAGCGGGCAGGGAACACTATGAAGCCTTCCATAGGCCACGTCTAACTAGTTAGGGCCGCGAGGTTTCCTCGGCAGGCAGATATAGAGAACCCCCCTTTCCTATGGCACATTTCCATCACGGCTATACACATAGGAACAGAAGCAGTCCTATACCCAAAGTGGCAAGCCCCTCTTGCGCCCTTTCAGGTAACCTCTAACCAGCTAGATGAGGTCCTATTACTGAGCTAAAGTTAGAGCCATATAACCATCACGGTTACACTGTAAGTCCCGGATTGTCGCTTACAGAGAAGTCCTTACGGAGGGTCTAGGTCAACCCGACCGGAGTCAATTGCACCATAACCCTTTTTCCCAACATTTATCATCATATTCATTAAAGTCAGAGTGATAATAAAGTCTCAATTAATTAAAGCACTAGCAAAGCTACCCATATGCAATCTACCCATAGGTGTCATAAATATATAGTCAGGTAGCTAGGGTGTCCTTAGGGTTACCAAATTAGACGCATGCAGATGCGTAATTAATTAAGTGGATAGGTGTACAAGGGAAACCCATGTTATACTTGCCTTCAGTGAAGGGGAACTGCTGCTGGTCCTGTTGCTCCTCGAAGTAAAATGGATCACCCACGGACACGTCACCGTTTGCGCTCGATCGGTACCACACAACAACACGCATCCAGGTTCATTCATACAAGCAAACAATCATTTAATTAGAACAGTACACCAACAGATCAAAAATGAAATAAAATACTTAAAAACAGAACCTACGATTCGCTACGATCACATCGATACGAAGATCACGAAAATCGGAGCTAAAACGACCAAGTTACGACTTTCCGGCGATTTCCTATAGGCAATTAATTAATTAAACCTAACCCTAAAAATAAAAAGTTGCAAACTACAGAAACAGTAGTACTATCATGTAGAGAATTTAATTACGAACCTAACGCAATTTGAACGTGTCAAATCGGAGCTATAACGAATATTTTATGGCCAAAACACTGCAGTGGCAAATCTGTAAATAAAGCATATTTAAACGAATTTAAATAAATAAAGAAATTCTGGAATTTCTCTGGCCGAGGACTGCGGGGCAAAACATAGTTTTAGGGGGGCTCTTAAGCTATTTCCCCCCCCCGAAGGGGTATTGGGCGTCTCTGGCCGTCCGATTTGAAATGGACGGCCAGGATTAGATCCTGGGGGGAGAAAGGGGAGAGGAGGGGGCCGGCCGCCGGAGGGGGAGGGGACGGCGGCGGCGCTCCATGGCCGCGGCGAGCAAGGTCGCCGGCGCACTTCAAGGGGGGCTACGGCGCGCGGTTTTCCAATTCGAAACCACCGGGAGAGAGAGAATGCGAAAGCGAACTCACCCCGGGCTAAAATGCGGCCGGGGGAGGGCCGAGCGGCTCACTCCATGGCCGGCGGCCATGGAGTTCTCCAGTGAGCGCGGTTGGGCACTTAAAGAACCTCGTTTCGCACGGCATATGGATGGGGAGGGAGCGGGGAAGAGGACGAAGCTCACCACGGCGCGAATTCGGAGCGAAAGCGGCCCCAAACGCAGGGACGACGCGCGGCGGCGCTTGCTTCTCCGGCGACAGTTTTCTGCGCGAGAGTGAGAGGAATACAGAGGCGAGGAGGGGGAATGGGGAAGAAAGAAGGCTCGGGCGCAAAAGGGGGGGGGTTTCTCCAACTGAAGCCGAGGCGCGGGGGAGGGAACGTGGGGGGAGCGGGGGCGCGGCTTGGTGGTTTTCCAACTGAGAGAGAGGAAAGAGCGGGGCAGCGGTTGGGGGAAGATGAAGCTGACAGGCGGGCCCGGCTTGTCAGCGGGGAGAGAGAGGGGAAGGGGAAGGGGGAAGCGGCTTGGCCGCGGCCCAGGAAGGAGAGGGCGCGCGCGGGGGTTGCTGGGTCTCCAGGCCGAAAAGAGGAAGGGGAAGAGAAATTCCTTTTTATTTTTTTTTTCAAACAATTTTTCAATGCATTTTCGAAATGAATTTTTAATCAATTTGACATTTGTTTTCAAAACACTCATCACATAAAGGAATACTCCAGCATGAATGCAACATAAAGTTTTCTCTAAGCTTATATTAAGTTTTAATTTCTCCAAATTTATTTATTTTCCTATATTGAAAATGCTCACAAAATAAATTCATTTAAATTCATTTCATCTATTTAAAAGAAACAAAATTTTTGGGTGTTACAATTCTACCCCCTTAAAAATAATCTCCTCCTCGAGATTGAGACGGTGCTTACTCAAAGAGATATGGATAAGACTGTCTCAGCTCATCTTCTCTTTCCCAAGTGGCTTCTTCTTCTTTATATCAGTGCCACTGCACTTTGCACATCTTTATAACCCTACTCCGGGTGTCTCTTTCTGCTGTTTCTAAGATCTTGATTGGATATTCCTCATAAGTTAGATCTCCTTTAACTGTGAGTTCCTCCAATGGAATTTGTTCCTCAGGCACTCGCAAACATTTCTTCAGTTGTGACACATGGAACACATCGTGAATACCCGACATACTCGCAGGCAACTCTAACTGATAGGCCACTTCTCCACGTCTCCTAAGAATTCTGAACGGTCCAACGTACCTTGGTGCCAATTTTCCCTTCATATTAAATCTCCTGACACTTCTCATAGGTGACACCTTCAAGTACACATAGTCGCCTATCTCGAATGCCAAATCTCTTTTTCTAGAATCCGCATAACTCTTTTGTCGAGACTGAGCTACTCTCAAGTTGTCCCGTATTTTCCGCACTTTTTCCTCTGCATCTCTAAGAACATCGGGTCCAAATACTTGACTCTCACCAGTTTGATTCCAAAACAAAGGTGTTCTACATTTCCGCCCATACAATTCTTCAAACGGTGCCATATCGAGACTTTTCTGGTAACTATTATTATATGAGAATTCAGCATATGGTAAACTAGTGTCCCAACTGGTACCATACTGTAACGCACACGCTCTCAACATGTCTTCTAGAATCTAATTTACTCTTTTAGTCTGCCCATCAGTTTGGGGATGATACGTGGAACTAAAGTTCAACTTTGTTCCCAATGATTCATGTACTTTATGCCAAAACTGAGATGTGAACTGTGTACCCCGATCAGACACGATCTTCTTCGGAACTCCGTGCAGACTCACGATTCTATCCATATATAACTTTGCCAACTTTGCACCATCATAGTTGGTCTTAACAGGAAAAAAGTGAGCAACTTTAGTGAGTCGATCCACTATTACCCAAATTGAATCATACCCACGTTGAGTGCGGGGCAACCCAGTGATGAAATCCATACCTACTTCTTCCCATTTCCATTCAGGCACTTGCATTGGTTGCAACAACCCTGCAGGTCTTTAGTGCTCGGCTTTCACCCTCTGACAAGTATCACATAACGCTACATACTCTGCCACATCTCTCTTTAATCCATACCACCAGTATTTTTCTTTAAGGTCTAGATACATCTTGGTGCTTCCGGGGTGAATTGAATATGCAGAGTCATGTGCTTCCCGCAGGATTGCATCTCGGATGGATTTTACTTCGGGCACACATATTCTATTCCCAAACCATAGTGTACCATTTTCATCTAACCTGAAACCCGGTGCTTTTCCAAGCACTACATTGTCTGAAATTTCTTTTAATTTCTCATCCTCCAACTGACCTTTGCAGATTTCTTGCTCTAGGGTGGGCTCCAACTCCAATTCAACAGTGTTGTTCACTAAACCCAAATTGAGATACTCTATTTCAGCTAGCAACTCTGTGGGAATAAAGGTCAATTGCAGCCCATTGGCATAACTCTTTCGGCTAAGTGCATGGGTAACAACGTTTGCCTTCCCGGGATGGTAATGCACTTCCAAGTCATAATCCTTTATTAATTCTAGCCAGCGGCGTTGCCTTAGGTTCAGATCTGACTGTGTGAAAATATACTTCAAACTTTTGTGATCCGTATAAATATCACACTTGTGTCCAATTAGATAATGCCTCCAAATCTTTAGAGCATGAACCACGGCAGCTAGCTCCAAATCATGAGTAGGATAGTTCAGCTCATGTTTTTTCAACTGCCTGGATGCGTACGCCACTACTCTTCCTTCTTGCATAAGCACACATCCAAGGCCTAGGCGAGATGCATCGCAATAAATAGAGAAGGTTTTACTCAGATCTGGAAAGGTCAACACTGGGGCTGTGGTCAACCTTTTCTTTAGCTCCTCAAAATTTTCTTGGCACTTATCCGACCAAATAAATTTGGCACTCTTCTCTAGTAGGGTTGTCATAGGCTTTGTCACACCCAAATTTAAGGATAAATTTGAGTACAATAATCTCATGTGCGCCCCAGGAATAGTCGCGCACATAAGTCGACAAATTACAAATGTATCATCACAAGTGTCTTACATAACGTTATTACAACACAAACATATCAAAGTCTGCGACAAACGGAAAATATAACTCATAACTAGCTGTGATATAAAAGCTCCAACACAGGGACGACCGACTAGGGGATCGCCAACCTAGAAGTCCTCTGGGAATTCCTCGTAGTAGCTGTCATCTGTTACCCATCCGGGATTTTGTCCAAAAAAAGAAATATAAAGACAAGCGTGAGTACATCTCGTACTCCGCAAGCATAACATAGGATTTTATGCGGCTCAAAAGGGTCAGACACTGGCTACTGCAGTTAGCATTTTAGTTGGTCAATGTTTTAATCCTATTTAATCATCAATTATGCTTAAACTCCGGATTAGCCCAAATGAGTACATGATAATAACACCGTTAACCTTCACGACTAACACCATCACCATCACGGTCAAACCACATTAATCATCATGATCAATGCGTCAGATTTTCATAAGTTATTTCCCATAACCATCCACACCCAACTAATCCGCAAGGGTCCAAGGCCGCTCATGTCCGAGAGCACGGCTAGTATACCAGTTTGATCAAACTCTGCGCAGAGGTGTGCACTTTTCCCGTAAGTCGTGTTACCCATATGCCCGGGGTTTGCAAGACCCACTAACACTGCCAAGGTGAGCGGGCAGGGAACACTATGAAGCCTTCCATAGGCCACGTCTAACTAGTTAGGGCCGCGAGGTTTCCTCGGCAGGCAGATATAGAGAACCCCCTTTCCTATGGCACATTTCCATCACGGCTATACACATAGGAACAGAAGCAGTCCTATACCCAAAGTGGCAAGCCCCTCTTGCACCCTTTCGGGTAACCTCTAACCAGCTAGATGAGGTCCTATTACTGAGCTAAAGTTAGAGCCATATAACCATCACAGTTGCACTGTAAGTCCCGGATTGTCGCTTACAGAGAAGTCCTTATGGAGGGTCTAGGTCAACCCGACCGGAGTCAATTGCACCATAACCATTTTTCCCAACATTTATCATCATATTCATTAAAGTCAGAGTGATAATAAAGTCTCAATTAATTAAAGCACTAGCAAAGCTACCCATATGCAATCTACCCATAGGTGTCATAAATATATAGTCAGGTAGCTAGGGTGTCCTTAGGGTTACCAAATTAGACACATGCAGATGCGTAATTAATTAATTGATTAGGTGTACAAGGGAAACCCATGTTATACTTGCCTTCAGTGAAGTGGACCTGCTGCTGGTCCTGTTGCTCCTCGAAGTAAAATGGATCACCCACGGACACGTCACCGTCTGCGCTCGATCGGTACCACACAACAACACGCATCCAGGTTCATTCATACAAGCAAACAATCATTTAATTAGAACAGTACACCAACAGATCAAAAATGAAACAAAATACTTAAAAACAGAACCTACGATTCGCTACGATCACATCAATACGAAGATCACGAAAATCGGAGCTAAAACGACCAAGTTACGACTTTGCGGCGATTTCCTATAGGCAATTAATTAATTAAACCTATCCCTGAAAATAAAAAGTTGCAAACTACAGAAACAGTAGTACTATCATGTAGAGAATTTAATTACGAACCTAACGCAATTTGAACGGGTCAAATCGGAGCTATAACGAATATTTTATGGCCAAAACACTGCAGTGGCAAATCTGTAAATAAAGCATATTTAAACGAATTTAAATAAATAAAGAAATTCTGGAATTTCTCTGGCCGAGGACTGCGGGGCAAAACATAGTTTTAGGGGGGCTCTTTAGCTATTTTCCCCCCCCGAAGGGGTATTGGGCGTCTCTGGCCGTCCGATTTGAAATGGACGGCCAGGATTAGATCCTGGGGGGAGAAAGGGGAGAGGAGGGGGCCGGCCGCCTGAGGGGGAGGGGACGGCAGCGGCGCTCCATGGCCGCGGCGAGCAAGGTCGCCGGCGCACTTCAAGGGGGGGCTACGGCGCGTGGTTTTCCAATTCGAAACCACCGGGAGAGAGAGAATGCGAAAGCGAACTCACCCCGGGCTAAAATGCGGCCGGGGGAGGGCCGAGCGGCTCACTCCATGGCCGGCGGCCATGGAGTTCTCCGGCGAGCGTGGTTGGGCACTTAAAGAACCTCGTTTCGCACGGCAAATGGACGGGGAGGGAGTGGGGAAGAGGACGAAGCTCACCACAGCGCGAATTCGGAGCGAAAACGGCCCCAAACGGAGGGACGACGCGTGGCGGCGCTTGCTTCTCCGGCGACAGTTTTCTGCGCGAGAGTGAGAGGAAAACGGAGGCGAGGAGGGGGAATGGGGAAGAAAGAAGGCTCGGGCGCAAAAGGGGGGGTTTTCTCCAACTGAAGCCGAGGCGCGGGGGAGGGAACGTGGGGGGAGCGGGGGCGCGTCTTGGTGGTTTTCCAACTGAGAGAGAGGAAAGAGCGGGGCGGCGGTTGGGGGAAGATGAAGCTGACAGGCGGGCCTGGCCTGTCAGCGGGGAGAGAGAGGGGATGGGGAAGGGGGAAGCGGCTGGGCCGCGGCCCAGGAAGGAGAGGGCGCGCGCGGGGGTTGCTGGGCCTCCAGGCCGAAAAGAGGAAGGGGAAGAGAAATTCCTTTTTATTTTTTTTTCAAACAAATTTTCAATGCATTTTCCAAATGGATTTTTAATCAATTTGACATTTGTTTTCAAAACACTCATCACATAAAAGAATACTCCAGCATGAATGCAACATAAAGTTTTCTCTAAGCTTATATTAAGTTTTAATTTCTCCAAATTTTTTTATTTTCCTATATTGAAAATGCTCACAAAATAAATTCATTTAAATTCATTTCATCTATTTAAAAGAAACAAAATTTTTGGGTGTTACATAACGATGGTGAAAGTCTAATTCTACTTTTGCTCTTTTGAGGGGATACATACCTTTCTTGCACTTTGAAGGTTTTTGAGAGGAATGAGATGCTCTATATTTTCTTTTTCTTTCCTCTCAGGTGGGTATCTTGTACCCCTAATTCTACTGTCGGATACTTATCCATTTTTACCTCTCGTCTCACTTTTCTTTTCTTCGAGGTTCCAGGCACTTGCCCCTTTTTATTTCCTCGTATATTATTTATTCATTTATTTTTTTCTCTTTCTTTTTTTAGAGCACTCTTCTCCTGAAATAATTTAGCAAGTGGTAGTAACCAAAATAACTGAAGCATTTATTTCATAGGGAATAACAGGGATAGGAAAATGTTTTTGGCTATTCTCTCCCGGATTAGGAGTAGAATGATTTTGGGTGAATCTGGAGATGGAAATGAGTGGATGTACGTGGATGGTACTTCCGGAGTAGAAGTAGCATGTATGAGTGAACGTGCAAGTGAATCTAGATTTTAACCACATGACAAGCTCCTAAGGGTCTACACAGCTTGACCACACTCAATGCTCATAAGTAGTAAAAAGTAAATGTGTGGCTCAAAGTCTAATAAGCATGTATATATGGCTGTGGTAGGATTTTAAACTCTCATCATACAGGAACTCATCATGTGATATTTTAAAGATTTTTCAAAGATAAAATTCTCCAGAATTCTAGCATCTCTAGGAACAGATAAACAGCAGCTCAACCTTCCCATATCATATCCGTTAATGACTTAGACTTTAGATCAAGTACTCTTCCCACAAGTTCAAGTTTAGAGCAGGTTTAAATTATAACAGTTATGCCTAAACTTGAGAGGGATTTCAATTTTAAGAACTAATCTTGGCACAGCAACTATTCATCTTTTCCATGTGAGAGTTTATCATGAGGGTTCATAGCAAACTTTATTTATTTATTTAGCTAACTAAGCAAAGATATATAAGCACAAAATCTTTATTTGGGTTTTTATGATTATGCATCTTTTTATTATTTGAGTAAAGTATAAACGCGAGTAGAAACACTTAGCTGGATAAATGGGGGTGCTCTCACCCAAGCTGGATTTTGACGTAATTTCTTCTGATGTAGCTAGCAGGTGGTGGAGGTGTATTTGAAAGTCGGCAACACCCTGATAGCGATTAGGATGTCCTCCGTCTGCTAGTCTTCTTTGATCCTTGAATCCTGTGGAGCTCAAATAGACAACAAAGCTTTGTGGAACTGGTTAAGTGTTAGCATAAATATCTAGCCTTTATCATGGTGAGCCTCCTCAATAAATGTTACTTATTTAGCAGAATCATGCACTTATCATTTTTATATTTTTATTGTAAGATGAAAACATATTTATTTTATGCCACCACAGTGAATGTACCTATGGGCTTTATGCCATGAGTATACTCACATGGGGCTTACTATTTTTAACATTTTTATTTTCTTTTCAAGATAGCATGAACTTGATTAACTAAGCAAACTATAATTGAGTAATTGAAAGGAAAAGGATAACTACCAAGTTTACCTCTTGGCAAGGCGTAATGTGTTTTTAAGTCCTCCGAACGGGACTCTCCGTTTCTTAGTCGTCCTGGGATTCGCTGGATGGCATAGTCGGTGGTTCCGGCGGCGCCTCCTCTTCGTGTATAACTATCTTCTCTTTCCATACCTGACTCGGTGCTACGGTCTCCTCAGGACAGTTCTGTTAAAGCTGTATGTCTTCAAACCTTATCACTTCTCATTCATAGTCTACCCATCCGTCCTTGATGATTTGCCTCATCTGGTTGCGGTTGCGTTGTCTTCTTCTTGTCCTGACCTACTTAGAGTCTTCAACTATATAGTTAGGGTCAGTAAAATAGCAGCGTACCTTCTCAGAGGGGAAGTATACGTGGACTTCTCCGATTCCAATGTAGATGATAACTTTGATAGTGTTGAGGAATGGTCTTCCAAGGATGATGGGTGGATCGTACTCGTCTTCTCCCATGTCAATGACCTTCAACCTTTCGGAATGTCTGATCTGTCATCTGGAGCTGAATATATATTGGTTGTAGGGGCATGGTTCCATGCAAGAGCTGATAAGTGTCTGCGGCCATTATGTTGACGTCAGATCCGGTGTCGTAGAGTGTCTTCTAAAAAGAGTATCTGTTGATTGTGCACTCAATGCTTGGAACACCAGGGTCGTCCTTCTTGATCAGGAAAGGCGACTTGAGTCGACGATCTTGACCTCCTCCGATAAGGATCCAATGTTTTAAGTCTTCTGGACAAGACTTCTCACCGTCTTCATCCTTTAGGTGCATCATTTGATTAGGTGTGGACCTTGACGTCTGCACTTCTTGATACGGTGTCACCTATATTCTTTGATTGCCCAGCAGTTCGAAGTGCGGTGTTGGTAATATCCTGCTTAGTGTGTTTGTGATTGTAGATCCAGGTCCTTCACTAGGTGGAGTCTGGGAGTTGTAAAACTCCTTCATATTATGCTCGAAATGTTCCTGCTCATAGAGACAAGGTAGAGATCAAGTGCATGGGCCCTGTTGGTGAAAAACACCAACAGAACCAAAAGTGTGTTTGTTCTTCTCTAATCTTAATCATAGTGAGCAAGACAAAGTTGATAGGATCATGAGTGTAGCATTTAAAACATTTGTCAGATCAGATGGCTCAACCTAGTGGAAAGATAATCTATCTATATTTATGTTTTGTTTATATCTTCTAAAGATTGAATGTGCAATACTTTAGCTTATATGATTAGGAGTGTGGAATCATGAAGGTAGTACTAAGAATAAAGATTAAAGGACTAAACATGTTGAATTAATTTGGGTTGGTTAATTTGGAGTTACAAATCATACATGTTTGTCTCTTTATTCATGTGAACGCCAAAACCAAGGAGAAGCTTATAAAAGCGATAGTCAAGTACCTTAAGATGTTACCTTACTTGAAGAGTGATGGTATAGTATCACCTTGTGGAAGCTTTCCTTTCTTAGCGGTTGTGCATCGTGTTTGTGGCACCCTCCATGGATCATCTCTTTATGATGAATGAGCTATGTGTTCCTTGTGCAAGTCGTTAAATTTCATGTGTCTCCTTTATCTCCAATGTGAGTTTGTATCTCAGGACTTCCCAAGTTGATAATGAAAGTTTTCCTGCAGGGGTTAGTCCGACAAAATATACAAATGTCTACTCAAGCAGTTTTTAGTTCGGTAACCAAACTAGACTCCATGTCTAATCAGATCAAGGAAGGCTGTTTAACCTAAGCACCATGCTTAATTTAAATGCCAATGGAAGTATGTCGAGTACTTCCAAACCAACACTTACTAGGATAAACAAAGGTAGCATGATGGCATTTATAGAGATCTACTCAAGTGGAGATGAAGTAGTGTGATTAGTATTTAACAAATTGAGCATGTCTCAAAGGTAGGGATAACCAACATAGCAACATGGCAAATGATGTTTTTATGTAAAGTACTCCCCCAATCTTGAATTTTGCAAAATTCAAGTTGGATGAATTTAATTAAATGTTGTATGATGATTGGTTGGACATACCTTGTGCTTGTCATTCATCCAATCTTCTTGCTCCAATCCTAGAAAGGTTAGTGGCAAGAATACTCGAAGGAATATTTCTACAATTATCTTTATATGCTCAATACACAAGGCAATGTTGCAAATAATTAAAAGTTCATGTTACGATCTGATCAGTGCTTGTTTTAGGACACTAAGCTTGTCCTTGGGAAACCATCAATCAACTCATCGAGATCTGCAATATTTATTATAGACATATGCATCGACAACCGCTCTTTTAAAGTTTTTATAAATAAAAAGGAAGAGGGAGTTGGAGATCTCAAATGTGGTAAGGTTGGAGAGACTAATTGATTGGGGAGATGTTTTATATGAGCAAGGACTTGATGAGGTATTTATGAAATAACTTCTATGCTCACTGTTGTTTCTCTCATTCTCAAACTCCAAGGATGATTCTTCATGAATGTTCAAAATTCCTCTAGGATTGTCTCTCAACTTTGTTTTATCTATCCATTCAATGGTGATAGCACATGGATTTTTAATGCCCTCTAGCCATTGATGTTGCTCTTCCCGATCCTCCTTCTTATGCATGGGATGTCTAGAGAGATTCATAGGATTATGGGAGGTTCAAGAGAAAGAGCATAGTAGAAACTATTAAGCTCAAGGATGGGATGGATAGCCGAATCATGGGATTGAAATGTTTGGAAATTGGCTATTGAAACTTCCTTTCCTTGTCTGGGAGATGATTCCTTCTCTATCTCTAAGATTTTTCTATGAAGACTAGTACAAGAAGGATCTCCACAAATGAAGACATACCTTCGTTTACTAATAGATAAAGAAAGAAAGACTCTACCAAAGGTTATATGATTAAGACCAATGTGAAAATATCGAGAAAAAACATGGTCTTGTAGGGCTAGGTCTAAACCAGAATTTATAGAAAGATTAACAGATTCCCTAGGTGTAGCTAAAAGTGCATTATCTTCTTGATTAAAAGATAGGACCTCGGCTATAGAAAAGGGTTGGTTTTGACCAATTGCAATCAACTCCGGACACAGATCATAATTAGGGGCAGAACTTGTTGACTCCCATGGTCTATGGCTGGTCTCCGAAGGTGCAAAAAATTCGATAATAGGTATGGAATTTAAGTTATCCATAAAGATAAAAAGATAAAAGAATAAAAGTATAAAAGTATAATACAAGATAATAGCAAGACTTAAAGTTATCTCAGCAAACCATCTTTCTCCCCGGCAACGGCGCTAGAAATGCTTGTTGATATTTGGTAACGCAATAAGGAAATGATCCGCAAGCGCACGGATATCGGTGAGCATTTCACCCGGGAGGTTTTCCAGAGTATCGTATTTATATTTTTACCACTGGGAGAAAGGGTGCATCTGACTAACTAAATCTATTGCTACTATCCCTTTAGGCTACAAAGAATGTTTCTCGATGTGAGCGATGTATAGAGAAGACTGCAACCGTAGTCTCGTTCTAACCTTGGTAAGGATGATCTGCTATTCTATTGGGGAGGCTCACGGAATCTAGACAACACAAAGGATGTTCGACCCGCACCTATAAACCTACCCGTCCTGCTAACAAGATATGGGATACAAAGGTAACTCGGAAATGTCACGTTCCTCGCTACTACCACGGTCCAGCTAGTCAGGGGATATCTATGAGTACCCTAGCCTAAACACCACGTTTACGCCAACAATGATTACTCTAATACTCAACCGAAAGAGGATTAAAGTAAACTCATAAACCAAAGAACAATAAAACAAGAACTTACTAGAATTAGAAGTCGAATTACTGAAGAATCTTAGGAGCAAGCCTCGGGTTAGAAGACTTGATCCCGCAGGTACAACCTCGGAGTAGACACCGACAGGCCGGCCTTCCTCCGATCTACACCTCCACTCTATCTCTCTCAATGTAGTAGAAACTAGAAGATCTATTTCTACTTACATTGGTTGCTAAGCCTAAAAAGAAATTTTATTTAGAGAAGAGGTTTTCCTTCGAGGACACCCCTCAATCTCTATGATAACTTCTTGTCTTCTCCAGGGGCCAGGGGGGTCTCCTTATATAGTCCTCCTCCTCTATGCGTTTTTGGGTTGGTAGGCGATGTGGTACTACGTTATCCTTGATCCTTTAGGTCAGTGGAACATCATGTGCGAAGAGAGTCCCGAACGGAGTCCAGGACATGGCGGGCGCCCAGGGAAGGAGGGCGGGCGCCCTGGGCCTGGCCCCTTTCGGCCTCTGCTTTCTCCCCGTGGCTTCTGGAGTCTTCTAGATGGTAGAAAATTGCACGGTGCGTTGATATCTCTATGTAATCCCGACGTGTGGGCCTTTCTTCCTTATTTCCTGATAACCCCCTGCAGAAATAGACAAACACCAAAACTCGTGGAATTCTGTCAGATAAAACCCTAAGTCTAGGTGTTGGTTACATTTGGATCCTTTTCTTTATTTATTTGATGATTATATTTGGTACTTAAGGACTGTCAACACACTTCCCGTTGATAGGACTGATAGGCTTATTGGTACCTAGTATGAGATTACTCTGTTTCTTCTCCTATTCGGGTTACTTGCCCGATAAGATGATTTTATAGAAAGTTTACCAGAGTTAGAATTAGAGTGCATTAGCTATTTCCTTTTTCTTTATATGATCTAGCCTAATTGTATGGTTAAGTCTATATACTTTGTCATCATCACAACTGTTCCCTGTGGATACGATATTTAAAACCCTCGGGTAAAATGTGACACTGGTATGATATCTGTGCACCTGCGGATAATTCTACTTAAATTTATTTAAATGGAGTGCAGTTAATTTATACCAACAAGCATTTTTGGCGCTGTTGTCGGGGATAGGGTTTATCTCTACTTTTAGTAATGACGTTAGAAGTGTCAACAAGCATTTTTGGCGCCGTTGCCGGGGAACTGTTTACTAATGTTGACTTAGTTTAGCTTAATCTTGTATTATACATTTATATTTTCCTATTTCTATCCTAGTCTCTTCATTATTTTTATGTTTATCCTTACGGATATTTATGTTTATCCTTATGGATATTTATTTAAACCTTATCTTAATACCTATAAGTTATGCCCATGTCTACATAATATAATAAACCCTTCTCAAATATATCATGGGATCATTAATCCTGACCTTGGTTTGCTAGCTCCCATGTTTATTCAACATTTGGGTCTTACTAAGAGTTACAAGGAATCTCTTGATTTAACTTCTCGAGAGTTTTTTCTTATCTTTTAAAAAGCAAGAGATTATGCTCAAAAGAGTTGCCCTGGCTATTTATGAACTCTCCAAAAAGAAGAAAAGGATTTATTATTATCCAAACTAAAACAAAAGTCTTCATAACTAAAATACAATCACATCATTCCTAAGATTTAGCTATCAATCCTAAACCTTTAAATTCCACTTTAATGAATTAGACTTCCAATTAGCTAAGATGCTCCTAAATCAATGCATATCAGATCTTCTCAAAAGAGCATCTTGGGAAAAACACCATCAACTTCCTTTCCTTCCTAAAAGGACATTGGGAAAATTCAAGGATGGCATGCCATGTGATGCCATAGAAGGAGAGCCAAGCCACTTAGAAAAAAAATCTATCTTCTCCCCTTCTATGTCATATTAAATGCCTTTGAACCTATCTCTAAACCCATCCTTGACCCTAATAAATCTTTTTATGCTCCTTCTACTAAACTTCATAATGACCCTAGAAATCCATCAAGACATCCTAAGAATAGGAGTCATGAAAATTATAGAAATACCCAAGAAGAGCAACAACAATAGGAGGAACACGTAGACGATATTAGAAATACATATGCTATTGTCAAAGAATGGATGGAAGAAGATGAAGTTTTAGCACTAGCATCTAGACTTGGTCTAAATTCAAATGTTGAGCTTAAACAAAACTCATCCAAGTTTAGAGAAAGCTTTAGACGAGACCAACCTTAGGGACATCAATTCATGGGAAATCCTGGAAAATAAAATATCTAATAAATGTCATAGACATGAAATAATAGAGGTAAACTTATTGCCTATAGACAACCATGAAGAGACACCCTTGGAGTGTGAAAAGGGAAATCATATTTTCGAGCATGTGAATTATTTCATTAAACACCCTATCAGACCCATGCTCATATGAGAAATCTCCTGGATCAATTAGTCTCTAATATTATCACACACGAGATCCTCAATCCCCTTATTCTACCTATTAATAGAATCATTAAGAGGGTGATTGTAGACACATGTGTTTACCATAAATATTGTAGATCTCGTTATGGTGAACAATACACTTAGAGTGGTGTTGGATGGGAAACCACTTCGCCAAACCACATCTTGAAGGTTTCCCATGGACAAGCTTAGTGTCCTAAAACAAGCACTGTTTAGACCATGACATGAGTGTTCTTCTACTGTGCTACCCTTATTAATGGATCATAGAATTATAATTATGAAAATATTTCTTTGGGTATTCTTGCAACTAACCCTCTAATATTAGAGCAATAAGATCGAAGGAGTGACAAATGCAAGGTATGTCCAACCAATCATTATGCAACACTGAATTACTTTCATTGAATCTTGACTTTGCAAAAGTCAAGCTTGGGGGATATGCTTACATAGATACATCTTTTGCCACATTGCTTGGTTGCCTCTACCTTTAAGATATGTTCATTGTGATAAAAAATAATAATACTCTTTCATCACATTTTGAATAAATCTATATAGTGCTTTTATGTTACCTTTGTTTGCTATAGTATATGTTTAGGTTTGGAGTAGTTTCATTGATCTCGTAATATGAAGTATGGAACTTAATTTAGGAGTGGTGATCTTACTTTTGAAGGCTTTTAATTATGCATGATTAAAATGCCTTCCTAAGTCAAATTAGACGTGGTGTCTAGGTTGATTTTTGAGTCAATAGTATGCTGTAGTAGATATTGGAATATTTTGTTAGACTAACCCCTGCAGAAAAACTTCTAAATTCAAATTGGGAAAGTCCTGAGATAAACTCACACTAAAGATGAAGTTATACAATAATTTTGCACAAGGAAGATACAACTCACTCGTAGCTAAGAAGAAAGAAGGATTGATAAGAGAAAAGCATGCAACGTTCTGCACTCTCACCTCTGAGGTTGAGAAGGAAGGCCAACTCCCCTAGCTGGTCCAACCGAGTCCTTCCTCATCGCTCCACACACTGGTTTGCAATCTCTAAATTCACTATTACTTAATTTCTATAAGTTTGAGCTAATTGATAATGCCTATATTTGAGAATCAAAACATAAGATGGGAAAATAAATTCAAAACCTTAGAAAGAAGTAATTGTGAATAATAAATGCGCTATGCTAAGTATGCTCAAGCAAATTCCTTTTTGTAGCATAGAAAGTGACCCTTAGCTGTCTTACAACAATGCCCTTGTCATTACTTGTATATTCCTTCGGGTATGTGTTGTCCACTAATCTGTTGCAGGCATAATAAAAACTGAAGTGAAAAGAGTCAATAGATCAAAGAAGCAAAAGATGGTAAAAGAATGTGTGCAATAGAGGAGACAAGATGTCTGTGAACAACTCAAGATGCAAGAGGAAGGACCACCAGTCATTTACCCTTGATCAGTTAGTGCCATCACGCTCTAATAATGAAGGTAATATTCTAAGGTAAGTGGTCACTCTCTCCTCTTGATCTTAGTGTGCACATAAATTAAAACACAAACATGTTAGAGTTACAACTTAAATTGATCAACCTGGTTAACTCAACATGATTTATCTTTTAAGATTGTTTATGACACCGCCCTCTTAATCTTAGTCTTAACTAAATAAGTTAAAACATTATATTCAATCTTGGGAAGATGATAGTCATACTTATTTGAAAATTTATATAGAGATAAACAATCATTCCATTAGTTAAGCAATTTCATTCTTTTCTGTCATGTGAACTTAAATGCAACATTAAATGTTTAATCTTTTAATCTTACCACTCATAAATAAATAAATCATGTAACACAACGTTATCTTGTTTAGTGTGCCTAATGATAGAGAAAAATAAATAAATAAATAAATAAATAGATTTGGTTTTGTTAGTGTTTTTCCACCAGTAGAGCCCATGCACTTGATCTCTACCTTAGTTTTGCAAACAGGACGACACATCAAGCAAAGTTTATTAATTCTACAAGTGAAAGTTTTGTGAACATGCACACTGAGCAAGATGCTGCCAGCTACTATTAAAACTCTCCTTCAACTTGCTGGCCAAATCAAAGAACAAAGATGACATCATCATCACTAGAGGTATGCAACTAACAAGACCTCCATCTCTCAAGATGGAGAAATACACAACAGTGGAAGAAGAAGTCCAGTTCGAAGGACTAAAAACATCGAACCCTCGCCGTAAGGTAACATCGGTGGTTATCTATATCTACTTCCTTACATTGTATGAGTTAATTTCTCTTTAGTATGTTTACTTTTCTATATTGGCAATGCTTAGAAATAACAAAAACATATTCTTGCATTAGGCTACATTCATTCATCTTAAAAAAATAAAAAAATATATAGCTCTATGTGAAACCCTTGTAGTGTAAAAGTTGTACGAGTTCTCACTGTGGTGGTGATGACGGTCGATAACGTCAACTTTTATTATAACTTTAAACCTGAAGGAGAACATGAATACATATTAATATAGGGTTTAAACTAACAATTTCCACGAGTTTTGTATATTCCGTATTTCTCAAGGTAAATTTCAGGAAAGCTGCAAAAGAGGGACTCTAATGCAAATCAAACACGGAAACATATCCGCCACAGGAAACAGCGCGAGAGGATTCAGGAATACTCTGGAAGACACCCGATGCGAGGGGAGGACCAGCCGCCACCAGGTGGGGCCGGCTAGCCCCACCATAGCGCCGGCCGGCCCCTAGTCTAGGGTTTGGTGCCCCCCTTCTGGAAGCTTCCTCCACCGCCTTTGAGGAGTCATCTCAGCCCTTGGTTAAGTCGGTTTGATCCGACGGCGCGCACGACTCTTACCGGACTATAAATACGTGGGCACACCCCCCTAGAGACAGACCTCATTATTCATGAAGGCCTCAAGCCATCAAGCATCAAGCGCCTTCAAGTTCATCAAGAGCCTTCTAGTTCATAGTTCTAGTTAGTTAGATCTTGTTCTTCATCGGGATCTGGAGCCCCTAGCGTTGGTCTACAGCGCAAGAGTTCGGTAATAGTTCTAGTTCTACTTTATAGTATTTCATTGTATATTAGGGAGACTTTATTCTTAATAGATTCATATGTTCTTAATTGCATTAGTCATTGTCTACTTTGATTATATGTCTAGGATAGTTGGTTTGATCTTATTGAATTCATGTAATTGCTCGTATAGCGTTTACCCAATCCATAGGTGGGTAGTTGGTAGACAATATGTAGACGTGGTGTCTAGATATCTTGTTAATCTACGAGGGCACCCTAACGTGCCGGGTCATGTGGTAGTCCGCGTAGGTGACAGCTGCGTTGGTTCCTCTATAGTCCACCCCCCGTATGTAGGACTAGCTTGGGCGCGGTCGGGAAGGAGGTGACGGTTGCGTCTTAAAACCGTCATTAGTTGATGCCTCTTTGCATGTAATTATGATATAGGGTTGACTTAACGATGTTTCTTGATGTAATTGCACTAATTAGAGTTATTCATTGGCATAGTTATAGATCCAACTCCATAGTTTATCCATTGGCTAACTATTATTATGACTTGTAGATGCTCTGATGATTATCCTTATTTATGATACTCGATGATTATGCTATCACTATTATTTATCATTATTTATCTTGTGACCTATGCCTGTTATGAGTAGATTATTGGACTTATGTAGTATCATTTACTCATTCTTATCAATATAATAGATACAGTTTAATCCTTAGCCTTCCCAGTGGTATAAATATAAATTGACAACCTGGATACTTCCCTACGTAGAATGCCACAACGGTATAATTATCTGTCCGCTTGCAGAACCCATTTAGTTTACAATCATATTCATATCTTTTATTTTTGCCTAGTCACAATAGTACATATGAATCTATAAATTCCTAGCAATATAATTAGGGATGACAACCTACTTCATGTTTAGGAATATTAATAATTAAGAAAGTGGCTAGTTGCTAATTGACAAGTTAATTATATACCGTGCATTTTTGGTGTTGTTACTAGGAGTAGGGTTTATCTCTGTTTTAGTGATGACGGTAGTAAATGTCAACAAGCATTTTTTGCGCCGTTGTCGGGGAAGTCATAATAAACTTAGGATATATTGATAACATATTTATGTATGAATAAAGTTATATTACCAATCAATTTCTACTCAATCAGGTACACCCTTCGTCGTTATAATTTTTCTTATCTTATGTAGGGTGATGAATGAATGGTTTTGATCTTCCAAGAAACTTTATTGAAGATCCAGAGAAACTCCTTAGGAAGAAGTTTGTAGAAGCAAGGGATAAATTCGAATCATCATCAAGAACACCCTCTGCTGCTCAGGCCAGCTCTTGAGAGGTGCCAGCTCCAACATTGGAAGAGGAATTTGAAGAACAAGCCGAAGTGTTAGGAGGAAACCTAGCTCCTATGTTTGAAGACATGGCTGAGAACACACTGCGAGAGTTCTCTGCCCCAACAACAGCAAACATTCGGACTGGACTAGCAGTCAATACTAGGGAGAATGGATTCGAGCTCAAGCCTCTCATCACCAGGGTTCAAGCCAGCCAATTCTGTGGAAGAGCTCATGAAGATGCAAGTGCACACCTACAACACTTCTTAGAGATCTGCAGCACCTTCACGATCAGAGGAGTACCAAAGGATACTATCTTACTCCGTCTTTTCCCATTCTCATTATTGGGGTAAGCCAAGCAGTGGTTCTACACCAACAGATATAAACACTACCTTTGCTTGACTGCTTTCCAGGAAAAATTCTTTCCTATAGCCAAGACTAATGCTTTGCGTGGGAAGATTTTAGGTTTCCAACAACAACATGATGAATCATTCACTAAAGCATGGGAAAGATTCCAGAATTACATAGAAGACTGTCCTCATCATGGGATAGAGGAGTGGCTGTTAATGCAGACTTTCTATCACGGGCTCATCTCTAGTACCCGTGAGTCATTTGATGCTGCAGCTGGGGGAGCTTTCCGATCACTTAAGATCTCAGACGCTAAAGCATTGTTGAGAAGACGGCTTCAAATTCAATATGCAATGAAGAACGTACTCAGTCTAGGAAGAAAGGAGGAGGAATCCATCATCTCAAGGAATCTTAGAAGGTCACTGCCAAGCTAGACCTCATGATGGAGAAACTCTACATAGAGAAAAAGGAAGTCATGCACATCAATGATTCCCATATGACATGTGAAGAATGTGGAGACTACGGGCACTCAGCTACCAGTTGCCCTACACTACAAGAGGTTGTGAACTTCATCAACAATAACACCTACTATCATCCTCAACAAAATCAAGGATGGAATCAGCAACCTCGACAAGGTAATTACCAAGGTAACAACCAAGGTAATAATTTTAATAATAATTTTCCGCCTTTAAGAGAATTAGTCGCTAGTCAATCCAAACTGCTAGATCAAATGACTAGGAAACTAGCATCAAATGATAAAACTTTAGAAAACATACATACTAGGATGTATACATTTGCTTCTGCTATAAAGAATCAACATAGTTTCAATAAAATGCTAGAATCACAATTAGCACAATTAGCTGCTGTTGTACCTCCATTAGAAAAAGGCAAGATTCCAGGCCAACCAGAAGATCTAGAAACTGCTAACCTTGTAGATATTCATAATGCAACCCAATGTTATATTGAGCCTGCAGCTGTACAGTGGATTGACCACTCTCTACCAGAGAAGATAGGACACCCTAGAAGACCTGTCATTCCTATCTCTATAGGATGCCACAGCTTTCCAAAGGCTATCTGTGACTTCGGCGCAAGTGTCAACATCATGCCCAAGGTAATTTATGAGAAAATATTAAATGATTCTTTATTGTACACAAATATACGTTTGCAGCTTGCAGATCAGTCCATTTGCTACCCTGAGGGAGTACTAGAAGAAGTTGTCATTAGAGTGGGGCAATCATATGTCCTAGTTGACTTCGTGGTCATGGAGACGGAAGTAGATGAGAAGGCACCAATGCATTTTTGGGCAGACCATTTTTATGCACAACAAAGGCCATCATCTATGCGGAGCACGACAAGATTGTCTTATCCATCAAAGACAAGAAGGAGAGATTTGCATTCAAGAACCGCGTCCTTAAAGCTCCTACAGCCCCGAAGCAATTCTACCAACAAGGAAAGCAAGAACAACAATCAGTACCAAAGAAGAAGAACAATATAAGATGGAGGAAGACCAAGCAAGCAGAGACAGCTCAATTAATCACCGCTCTCAATACTGAAAATGATCATATGCTACCCAAGCCATGTCCAATCAAGAGAGGTCATCCAGGAGTTCCAATCATTGACTGCACAATCAACAACACCACCTTCCCTTACACCGTCTGCGACATTGGATCAGGCTGCAACGTAATGTCGAAACAGGTATACGATGAATTATTTGTTTTAGATTCCCGTAAGGAATGGTCAAGGATGTAATGGTAAGAATTCAAGAACATTATATACCTGCAGATTTTATCACCAAGAAGGAGAAAGAGGAGATCCTAGCTCGATTAGAAGCCTGGGAAAAGGAGAACAGAACTGAAGAGTTGGAATTAGTGGAAGAAGAAGCAAAATAGACAGAAGCAAGATGGGAGGAAGACACACGTACAGCATCACCGCAAGACGGGGAGTTGACTGAGGTTACCTCAGACAATGAACCCACTAAGTAAGTCCTCTCCACTATCCTCCAAGTCCTATCGGTAGACTTTAAATTCCATACCGTAGCCATACGGTCAGAATGGTAGTTATCTAGTTAAAATAGCATGCATTAGTAATTTCACTTTAACACTCTTAGTAGCATATTTAATTCTCTTAGCATATTAATATAAAATACAAACAAAAATATTTACTGCTTAAATATTGCATCATAAATACCAAATCCCCATATGAATAAACTTATGATTACCCCTTAGGAATATTTACTGTGGTGGCATATATATATAAGAATCAAATAAATAGCATTCATATTTAATTTCTGCATTATAAAAACAAAATTCAAAAAAGAAGAGAAATTTGAAATCCTGCTTAAATCAAAGAACATTAAAATTAGCTCATAAGAATAATCAATTTCTCATTGGCTGACCGCTAACCCATTATTAAATTTGAGCCTCGAGTTTTGGGTTTCTCTTTGTGGAGAGTATTTATGCAGGAATGACATCATAGGAAGGAGAGAGTCTATCAGTGGCACCCACCAGGTCCGCTACAGGTTAGTTCACTCTAAAGGACATCTACACCAAGTATTGCAACCATCAGCTTGGGGGAGGAGCATCCCCTAGTTATGAGGTAATTATACCTAACCGATTATCGAGTCTATATAGTCATAAAACTACCAAAAATATGTGGGGACATGAAGGTCCACAAGTCATAGTCTTTTTGTGAGTTTATAATTAGTTAAGTGTCAGAGTCTGTTTAGAGTCGGTCTAAACTAGAGCTAAACAAAAATTGATGAACATTAAAATTTTGTCTTGGAGATGATGAATAGTTGCTCTGTTATAATTCTTACAAGTATCTAGATTCCAACGGTAGATTCTTTCGACTTTTAGGAAATACTATTTTAATTCGAAGATTTACTCTGAACCTGCAATTTGTGGAGGCACAAGTTTGAGCTAAGTTTAGGTAGTTGGTTGATATGATCAAAGTTTGAGCTACTATTTATCTTATTCCTAGCATTACTAAGTACTAGAGATTTATTTTGAAAACCTAAAAACCTACATGATGAGCTCTTGTATGACAAAGTGTTAATACCTACCAAAGCCATATATAATATCTATTTAGAGTTAGGAAGACATTTGCACATTTATGCTGCTTGCTCTGCATTGAGTTTAGTCAACCTTTGTCGTATACCTTATGAGAGTCTTGTCATGCTATCTAAATCAAGATCACGTACACACTCTAGTTCATATATGCATTATTCATACACAGGGAGTAAACGCCAATAATCAACCTATAGGATAACCCTTGTCTTTAATGTTCTAAGTTCTTGTTATTACCTCTCTAATCATTTATTGTATTCAGGGATACATGTGGCTATGCAAAAATCTAAAAAAAAGGAGTAAAAGATGGACAAGTGTCCCAATAATGAAAACAATAGGTACTAGATGCCCGCCTCTCTGAAATAATAATAATAATAATAATAATAATAATAATAATAATAATAATAATAATAATAATAATAATAATAATAATAATAATAATAATAATAATAATAATAATATATATATATATATATAAAGATAGCCCAAGTCTTTCCTGGAAAAGTTTCAATAGAGAGTTATTCCCAAAGAAATATAAATTAGACACAAATACCACAAAACACCTATCCACCATATTCCATACACATGCACACCTTGGTTTGATTGTATGCCTCGATTCTCTATGGATCCATTAGTTGACTTTACAATACATGCATTGCAAGTATGCTTAACCTTGTTATTAGCACTCCTATATTTCCACCATATATATCTTTAGCTATAGGAGGTATAAATGCCTCAAGAGAGAACCATAAAGACCACATATATCGAGAGACTTGAGGGTGTCATACAATTAAGCTCTGAGTTTTATTCTAAAAACTTATAAGAAACTCCAGAATAATGGTTTTGCAAAAGAGTTTGAGACATAGTACTTGACCTGATTGTTCTGTCTTCTGATTGCTCAAGACTCATGCAAAAGCTATAAAGCCCCATGGTTAAAGGTAAAATGGGTAAGTTTGAAGATTAGAGCAAGTATTGACTAATCCAGAGGATAATTTTTTGGATCATGTGTATTGGGAAAGAATGAAAACATTATAGCAACTCTTGATCCAAATACATATACTACTTAGGCTCAGTTTGCCAAGGGACTAGCAAAAGTTAAGCTTGGGGGAATTGTTGACGGTCGATAACGTCAACTTTTATTATAACTTTAAACGTGAAGGAGAACATGAATACATACTAGTATAGGGTTTAAACTAACAATTTCCATGAGTTTTGTATATTCCATATTTTCCAGGGTAAATTTCAGGAAAGCTGCAAAAGAGGGACTCTAATGCAAATCAAACATGGAAACGTATCTGCCACGAGAAACAGTGCGAGAGGATTTAGGAATACTCTGGAAGACACCCGACGCGAGGGGAGGACCAGCCGCCACCAGGTGGGGCCGGCTGGCCCCACCCTAGCGCCAGTCGGCCCCCTGGTCTAGGGTTTGGTGCCCCCCTTCTGGAAGCTTCCTCCACCGCCTTTGAGGAGTCATCTAGGCCCTTTGGTAAGTTGGTTTGATCTGACGGTGCGGGCGGCTCCCACCAGACTATAAATACGTGGGCAGACCCCCCTGGGGACAGACCTCATTATTCATCAAAGCCTCAAGCCATCAAGCATCAAGTGCCTTCAAGTTCATCAAGAGCCTTATGGTTCATAGTTGTAGTTAGTTAGATTAGAAGTAGAGGAGATCTAGTTCTTCATCGGGATCTGGAGCCCCTAGCGTTGGTCTCGAGCGCAAGAGTTAGGTAATAGTTCTAGTTCTACTTCGTAGTATTTCATTGTATATTAGGGAGACTTTATTCTTAATAGATTCATATGTTCGGTAATTACATTAGTCATTGTCTACTTTGATTATTTGTCTAGGATAGTTGGTTTGATCTTATTGAATTCATGTAATTGCTCGTATAGCGTTTACCCAATCCATGGGTGGGTAGATGGTAGACAATATGTAGACGTGGTGTCTAGATATCTTGTTTATCTGCGAGGGCACCCTGACGTGCCGGTTCGTGTGGTAGTCCGCACAGGTGACAGCTATTGATATTTGGTAACGCAATAAGGAAAAGATCCGCAAGCGCACGGATATCGGTGAGCATTTCACCCGGGAGGTTATCCAGAGTTATCGTATTTATATTTTTACCACTGGGAGAAAGGATGCATCTGACTAACCGGTCTATTGCTACTATCCCTTTAGGCTACAAAGAATGTCTCTCGATGTGAGTGATAAATAGAGAAGACTGCAACCGTAGTCTCCTTCTAACCTTGGTAAGGATGATCTACTGTTCTAATGGGGAGGCTAACGGAATCTAGACACCACAAAGGATGTTCAACCCGCACCTATAAACCCTATCCTTCCTGCTAACGAGATGTGATCTGCAAAGGTAACTCGGAATTGTCACGTTCCTCACTACTACCACGGTCCAGCTAGTCAGGGAATATCTATGAGTACCCCAGCCTAAACACCACGTTTACACCAGCAATGATTACTCTAAACTCTACACGAAGAGATTAAAGTAAACTCATAAACCATAAGAACAATAAAACAAGAACTTACTAGAATTTAGAAGTTGAATTACTGAAGAATCCTAGGAGCAAGCTTCGGGTTAGGAGAACTTGATCCCGCAGGTACAAGCTTGGAGTAGACACCGACAGGTCGGGCTTCCTCCAATCTACACCTTCACTCTATCTCTCTCAATCTAGTAGAAACTAGAAGATCTATTTCAACTTTACATTGGTTGCTAAGCCTAAAAAGAAATATTAATTAGAGAAGAGGTTTTCCTTCGAGGGCACCCCTCAATCTCTATGATAATTTCTTCATGTCTTCTCCAGAGGCCAGGGGGGTCTCCTTATATAGTCCTCCCCTTCTATGCGTTTTTGGGTCGATAGGCGAGGTGGTACTATGTTTTCCTTGATCCAATAGGTCGGTGGAATATCCCGTGCGAAGAGAGTCCCGAACCAAATCCAACAGGGGGCGGGCGCCTAGGTCCTCAGGGCGGGCGCCCTGGGCCTGGCCCCGTTTCGCCTCCGCTTCGGTCTCGTGGCTTCTGGAGTCTTCTAGATGGTAGAAAATTACGCGGTGCGTTGATATCTCTATGTAATCCTGACATGTGGGCCTTTCTTCCTTATTTCCTGATAACCCCCTGCAGAAATAGACAAACACCAAAACTCGTGGAATTCTGTCAGATAAAACCCTAAGTCTAGATGTTGATTTCATTTAGATCCTTTTCTTTGTTTATTTGATAATTAAATTTGATACTTAAGGACCGTCAACAAACTCCCCCAAGCTTACCTCTTGCTCGTCCCTGAGCAAGGATAGACTCAGCAATGGATTAGAAGTTGTTGCAATATCTTAAAAATTTGACGGTACACATGCTTTTTAAATAAGATCTCATCTCTGAGTTAGAGTAAACTGTCAAGACTTAAAACTTACTTTACCTTCACCATGGGACTTGTAACCGTCACTTCTATCTTGAGAGGTTAAAAGATAGAACAGTCTAGCCAAGTGCCATGTCTCTTATTCTTGATCAGCTATAGCTCTGGGGTTTTTGCAGATTTTCAAATAAAACTCAGAGATTCCTTGTATGACTCTCTCATATCTCTCTTTTGTGGTATTTCTGGATCCTTACCAAGGCATTGATGGTATATGCCTTCTCTCAAGATATATGGTATTTATGGTATAAGGCATAGTGACATTGCCTTCTCTCTCACCCTACTCTAATAAGGCTTGATATCTGGAGCTCATAGGTGGGAGACAGGTAATACATACTTACAAGACATTTATTGCATAGTCAAACCATGGATCCAGAGAAACAAATCAATAAGCCAAATCAAGATGTGCATGTGTGGCGAATGAATGGTGTATGGTGATGATGGTAATAACAATGGTGAAAGTCTAATTCTACTTTTGCTCTTTTGAGGGGATACATACCTTCCTTGCTTTTTGAAACTTTATGAGGAGAATGAGATGCTCTTCTTTTTCTTTCCTCTCAGGTGGGTATCTTGTACCCCTAATTCTACTGTCGGACACTTGTCCATTTTTACCTCTCGTCTCACTTTTTCTTTCTTTCGAGGTTCCGGGCACTTGCCCCTTTTTATTTTCTCGTTTATATATATATATATATATATATATATATATATATTTCTCTTTTATTTCTTTCTTTTTTTAGAGCACTCATCTCTTGAGATAATATAGCAAGTGGTAGTAACCAAAATATTTGGAGCATTTATTTCACAGGGAATAACAGGGATAGGAAAATGTTTTTGACTATTCTCTCCCGGATTAGGAGTAGAATATTTTTGGGTGATGCTAGAGACGGAAATGGATGGATATATGTGGATGGTACTTCCGGAGTAGAAGTAGCATATATGAGTGAACGTGCAAGTGAATCTTGATTTAACCACATGACAAGCTCCTAAGGGTCTACACACCTTGACCACACTCAATGCTCATAAGCAGTAAATAGTAAATGTGTGGCTCAAAGTCTAGCAAGCATGTATATATGGCTGTGGTAGGAATTGAAACTCTCATCATACAGGAACTCATCATGCAATATTTTAAAGATTTTTTAAGATAAAATTTTCCAGAATTCTAGCATCTCTAGGAACAGATAGATAAACAGCAGCTCAACCTTCCCATATCATATCCGTTAACAACTTAGATTTCAGATCAAGTTTTCATCCCACAAGTTTAGATCTAGAGCAAGCTTTAAATTATAACAGTTATGTCTAAACTTGAGAGGGAACTTCAAAATTGCAAATTAGGCAGAGCAACTATTCATCATATCCATGCTAGAGTTTTATTATTAAGATTCAGATTAGCATAGCCACTTTATTTATTTATTAAACATACTAAGCAAAAGATATATATAAGCACAAAATCTTTATTTGGTTTTTCCATAGTTATGTATATCTATATTTTAATATAATATAAGTATAAAGATAGATAGAAATACTTATCGGGATAAATGGGGGTGCTCTCCCCCAAGCTGAATTTTGACGTAATTTCTCTTGATGTAGCTAGCAGGTGGCATAGGTGTATTTGAAAGTCAGCAGCATTCTGACAGCGATTAGAATGTCATCCGTCTGCTAGTCTTCTTGATTCTTAAATTCTGTGGAGCTCAAATAGACAACAAAGCTTGTGGAACTAATTAAGTGTTAGCATAAATATCTAGCCTTCATCATGTTGAGCTTCCTTAATAAATGTTATTTATTTAGCAGGATCATACACTTATTATTATTATTATTATTATTATATATATATATATTTTATATATTCTTATTGTAAGATGAAAAATTATTTATTTTATTTTTATGCCACCACAGTGAATGTACTTATGGGTTTTATGCCATGAGCATACTCACATGGGGCTTACTATTTTTTAACATTTTTATTTTCTTTTCAAGATAGCATAAACCTGATTAACTAAGCAAATTATAATTGAATAATTGAAAGGAAAGGGTAACTACCAAGTTTACCTCTTGGCAAGGCGTTCGGTATTTTTAAGTCCTCCGAACGGGACTCTCTGTTTTCTCAGTCGTCCTGGGATTCGCTAGGTGGCGTAGTCGGTGATTCCGGCGGCGCCTCTCTTCGTGTATAACTATCTTCTCTCTCCACACCTGACTCGGTGCTATGGTCTCCTCAGGGCAGTTCTGTTCAAGCTATATGTCTTCAGTCCTTATCACTTCTCCTTCGTAGTCTACCCATCCGTTCTTGATGATTTTCCTCCTCTGGTTACGGTTGCGTCGTCTTCTTGTCCTGACCTGCTTAGAATCTTCAACTATATAGTTAGAATTATTAAAGTAGTGGCGTACCTTCTCAGAGGGGAAGTGCATGTGGACTTCTCTGGTTCCAATATAGATAATGGCTTTGATAGTGCTGAGGAACAGTCTTCCAAGGATGGTGAGTGGATCATACTCGTCTTCTCCCAAGTCAATGACCTGAAAATCATCTGGAGCTGAATATATTGGTTGTAGGGCATGGTTCCATGCAGGAGCTGATAAGTGACAGCGGATATTATGTTGTCGTCAGATCCGGTGTCGTAGAGTGTCTTCTGAAAAGAGTATCCAGTGATTGCGCACTCGATTCTTGGAACACCAGGGTCGTCCTTCTTGATCAAGAAAGGTGACTTGAGTCGACGATCTTGACCTCTTCCGACAAGGATCCAATGTTGTCTTCTGGACAAGACTTTCCACCATCTTCATCCTTTAGGTGCATCATTTGATTAGGTGTGGACCTTGACGTCTGCACCTCTTGATACGGTGTTACCCATGTTCTTCTTTGCCCAGTAGTTCAAAGTATATTGTTGGCAATATCCTGCTCAATGTGTTTGTGCTCATAGATCCAGGTCCTTCACTTGGTGGAGTCTGGGAGTTGTAAAACTCCTCCATGTTTTGCTTGAAGTGTACCTGTTCATAGAGACAAGGCAGAGATCAAGTGCAGGGGCTCTGTTGGTGGAAAACACCAACAGAACCAAAAGTGTATTTGTTCTTCTCTAACCTTAAGCATAGTGAGCAAGACAAAGTTGATGGATAATAAGATCATGAGTGTAGTATTTGAAACATTTGTTAGATCAGATGACTCAACCTAATGGAAAGATAATCTATCTATATTTATGTTTTGTTTATATCTTCTAAATATTGATTGTGCAACATATTAGCTTATATGTTTAGGAGCGTGGGATCACGAAGGTAGTACTAGGAACAAAGATTAAAGGACTAAACATGTTGAATTAATTGAGTTGGTTAATCTGGAGTTATAAATCATACATGTTTGTCTCTTTATTTATGTGAATGCTAGAACCAAGGAGAAGCTTATAAAAGCGATAGTCAAGTACCTTAAGGTGTTACCTTACTTGAAGAGTGACGGTACAGTATCACCTTGTGGAAGCTTTCCTTTCTTAGCGGTTGTGCATCGTGTTTGTGGCACCCTCCATGAATCATCTCTTATGAGCCACGTCTTTCTTGTGTAAATTGTTAAACTTCATGTGTCACTTTCTTCATCTCCAATGCGAGTTTATCTCAGGACTTCCCAGGTTGATATTGGAAGTTTTTCTGCAGGGGTTAGTCCAACAAAATATCCCATATCTACTATAGCATATTATCGGCTTAAAAATCAACCTAGACACCATGTCTAATTTGATTTAGAAGGGCATTTTAACCTAAGCACCATGCTTATTTTAAAATCCCTTGGAAGTAAGATCATCATTCCTAAACTAAGCACCATGCTTAATTAAGAGATAAATGAAACTATTCCAAACCTAGACATATACTAAAGCAAATAAAGGTAGCATGAGAGCATTTATAGAGATCTACTTAAGTGGAGATGAAGTAGTGTAATTAGTATTTAACAAATTGAGCATGTCTCAAAGGTAAGGACAACCAACGTAGCAACATGGGAAAAGATGTTTTTATGTAAAGTACTCCCCCAAGCTTGAATTTTACAAAATTCAAGTTTGGATGAATTTAATTCAATGTTGTGTGATGGTTGGTTGGACATACCCTATGCTTGTCATTCATCCGATCTTCTTGCTCCAATCCTGGAAAGGTTAGTGACAAGAATACTCGAAGGAATATTTCTACAATTATCTTTATATGCTCAATACACAAGGCAATGTTGCAAATAATTAAAAGTTCATGTTATGATCTGATAAGTGCTTGTTTTAGGACACTAAGCTTGTCCTTGGGAAACCATCAAGTTATGTTGGTGAAGTGGTTTCCCTTCCGACACCTACCTATATCAAGATCAACTCAACGAGATCTGCAATATTTATTATAGACATATGCATCGACAACCGCCCTTTTAAAGTTTTTATAAATGAAGAGGAAGAGGGGGTTGGAGATCTCAAAGGTGGTAAGGATGGAGAGACAAATTGATTGGAGAGATGTTTTATATGAGCAAGGACTGGGTGAGGTATTTATGAAATAACTTCCATGCTCACTGTTGTTTCTCTCATTCTTAAACTCCAAGGATGATTCTTCATGAATGCTTAAAATTCCTCTAGGATTGTCTCTCAAGTTTGTTTTATCTATCCATTCAATGGTGATAGCACATGGATTTTTAATGCCCTCTAGCCATTGATGTTGCTTTTCTTGATCCTCCTTCTTATGCATAGGATGTCTAGAGAGATTCATAGGATTATCGGAAGGTTCAAGAGAAAAAGCATAGTAGAAATTATTAAGCTCAAGGATGGGTTGGATAGCCGAATCATGGGATTGAAATGTTGGGGAATTGGCTATTGAAACTTCCTTTCCTTGTGTTGGAGATGATTCCTTCTCTATCTCTAAGATTTTTCTATGAAGAGTAGTGCAAGAAGGATGTCTACGAATGAAGACATACGTTCCTTTACTAATAGATAAAGAAAGAAAGACTCTACCAAAGGTTATATGATTAAGACCAATGTGAAAATATCTAGGAAAAACATGGTCTTGTAGGGCTAGGTCTAAACCAGAATTTATAGAAAAATTAAAAGATTCCCTAGGTGTAGCTAAAAGTGCATTATCTTTTTGATTAAAAGATAGGACCTCAGCTATAGAAAAGGGTTGGTTTTGACCTATTGCAATCAACTCCGGACACAGATCATAATTAGGGGTAGGACGTGTTGACTCCCATGGTCTATGGCTGGTCTCCGAAGGTGCAAAGAATTTAATAATAGGTATGGAATTTGAGTTATCCATAAAGATAAAAATAAAAAGATAAAAGAACAAAAGTATAAAAGTATAATACAAGATAATAGCAAGACTCAAAGTTATCTCAGCAAACCATCTTTCTCCCCGGCAACGGCGCCAGAAATGCTTGTTGATATTTGGTAACGCAATAAGGAAAAGATCCGCAAGCGCACGGATATCGGTGAGCATTTCACCCAGGAGGTTATCCAGAGTTATCGTATTTATATTTTTACCACTGGGAGAAAGGGTGCATCTGACTAACCGGTCTATTGCTACTATCCCTTTAGGATACAAAGAATGTCTCTCGATGTGAGTGATAAATAGAGAAGACTGCAACCGTAGTCTCCTTCTAACCTTGGTAAGGATGATCTACTGTTCTAATGGGGAGGCTAACGGAATCTAGACACCACAAAGGATGTTCAACCCGCACCTATAAACCCTATCCTTCCTGCTAACGAGATGTGATCTGCAAAGGTAACTCGGAATTGTCACGTTCCTCACTACTACCACGGTCCAGCTAGTTAGGGAATATCTATGAGTACCCCAGCCTAAACACCACGTTTACGCCAGCAATGATTACTCTAAACTCTACGCGAAGAGATTAAAGTAAACTCATAAACTATAAGAACAATAAAACAAGAACTTACTAGAATTTAGAAGTCGAATTACTGAAGAATCCTAGGAGCAAGCTTCGGGTTAGGAGAACTTGATCCCGCAGGTACAAGCTTGGAGTAGACACCGACAGGCCGGGCTTCCTCCAATCTACACCTTCACTCTATCTCTCTCAATCTAGTAGAAACTAGAAGATCTATTTCTACTTTACATTGGTTGCTAAGCCTAAAAAGAAATATTAATTAGAGAAGAGGTTTTCCTTCGAGGGCACCCCTCAATCTCTATGATAATTTCTTCATGTCTTCTCCAGAGGCCAGGGGGTCTCCTTATATAGTCCTCCCCTTCTATGTGTTATTGGGTCGATAGGCGAGGTGGTACTATGTTTTCCTTGATCCAATAGGTCGGTGGAATATCCCGTGCGAAGAGAGTCCCGAACCAAATCCAACAGGGGGCGGGCGCCCAGGTCCTCAGGGTGGGCGCCCTGGGCCTGGCCCCGTTTCGCCTCCACTTCGGTCTCGTGGCTTCTGGAGTCTTCTAGATGGTAGAAAATTGCGCGGTGCGTTGATATCTCTATGTAATCCTGACATGTGGGCCTTTCTTCCTTATTTCATGATAACCCCCTGCAGAAATAGACAAACACCAAAACTCGTGGAATTCTGTCAGATAAAACCCTAAGTCTAGATGTTGATTTCATTTAGATCCTTTTCTTTGTTTATTTGATAATTAAATTTGATACTTAAGGACCGTGAACAACAGCTGCGTTGGTTCCTCTACAGTCCACCCCCCATACGTAGGACTAGCTTGGGCTCGGTCGTGAAGGAGGTGACGGTTGCGTCTTAAAACCCTCATTAGTTGATACCTCTTTGCATGTAATAATGATATAGGGTTGACTTAACAATGATTTCTTGATGTAATTGCACTAATTAGAGTTATTCATTGGAGTAGTTTTAGAATTACCTTAGATCCAACTCCCTAGATTATCCATTGGCTAATTATTATTATGACTAGTAGATGCTCTGATGATTATCCTTATTTATGATACTTGATGATTATGCTATCACTATTATTTATCATTATTTATCTTGTGACCTCTACCTGTTATGAGTAGATTATAGGACTTAGGTAGTATCATTTATTCATTCTTAACAATATAATAGATACAATTTAATCCTTAGCCTTCCCAGTGGTATAAATATAAATCGACAACCTGGATACTTCCTTAGGTAAAATGCTACAACGATATAATTATTTGTCCGCTTGCAGAACCCATTTAGTTTACAATCATATTCATATCATTTTTTTCTGCCTAGTCACAATAGTACATATGAATCTATATATTCCTAGCAATATAATTAGGGATGACAACCTACTTCATGTTTTAGGAATATTAATAATTAAGGAAGTGGCTAGTTGCTAATTGAAAAGTTCATTATATCCCGTGCATTTCTGATGTTGTTACTAGGAGTAGGGTTTATCTCTATTTTTAGTGATGACGGTAGTGAAAGGTCCTAATATGGCTAGAGAGAGGGTGAATAGCCAATTAAAAAAATTCTATGAACTCACTAGAGCAAGAGGTTAGTAAATAACAAGGCGAAGCTTTTTGCTCTAGCTCTAATGGGGTGTTTGCAAGCCACCTAACCAACAATTCTAGTTGATATGATCACTAGGCACACAAGAGCTATGTCTCTACTTACACCAGAAGGGTACCTAAAGTTTCTATACAAGTAAGTAAGTTACTCTAGTTTACGGGAATGTAGGATAGAGGGTTTGATCTTTATACCACTGCGTAGAGGGGATGAACCAATCACAATAATATGAAGTCCAATCACCGGGAGAAATCCAGTGAACAAACACAATGGAGACACACAATTTTCTCTCGAGGTTCACGTGCTAGCTGGCACGCTACGTCCCCATTGTGTCGACCAACACTTGGTGGTTTGGCGGCTAAGAGGTGTAGGACGAACATCGTCCTCACTAGGACACCGCAAGAACCAACCCACAAGTGAGGTAACTCAATGACAGGAGCAATCCACTAGAGTTACCTTTTGGCTCTCCGCCGGAGAAGGTACAAGACCCCTCACAATCACCTGGAGATGGCCACTAACAATCACCAACTCGTGCCAATGCACCACCGCAGCTCGAAGCCATCTAGGTGGCGGCAACCACCAAGAGTAACAAGCAAACCCGCTGCTCAACGACCACTAGTGCCACTAGATGCTCAAACTCTAAGCAAATGCAACTAGGATCTCTCCCAATCTCACTTTGGATGATCAAATCTTGAACAAGGTGAGTGGGATGTATGGGAGTATGCTCACAAGATGTATCAACAAGTTGGAGAGTCAAGAGGGTGAGCAAGAGCCAACCAACACATATTTATAGAAGCCCCAAGCTTCAAAGAGCCGTTGGCCACAATCCCACTGTCTGCGCTCACAACGGACGCATTCTAGTTCACAGACGCGTCCGATATTGCCCAGACCAGCATCCGGTGCTCTTGACCATTTAAAAAGTATTCGTTGCCGCCAACAAGTGTCACACTGAAATCTCAGCACCGGACTCACTACTTGATCACACCGGACGTGTCCGGTCCATACCAAACGCGTGCGCAGAGAGCTCTGCAATGTGACAGCAACACCGGACACACACATCGGACGCGTCCGGTGTAGTACCAGACGCGTCCGGTCCATACCGGACGCGTGCGCTGAGAGCCTTGCAAACTGAGTTAGCACCGAACGCTCATACCGGACGCGTCCGGTCTCACATCGGACCTGTCCGATCTCACTCCGAATACGTCCGGTCCATACCAGACGCGCTGCACCGAACGCACAGGGTGCACTGTTCCTGCGTCCTGTGCATCACAGAAAGCTGTTTTCACCAAAACTAACTTCAACTCATTCCCTTGCTTCCATGTGCAAACACCAAAGTGTCACAACACTTGTGCATGTGTGTTAGTAATTTTCACAAACATTTTTCAAGGGTTAATTCATTAGATCACTAGGTCCTACTGCATATGCAAGGAATCCAATCACCTAGTGGCACATAGATAACCGTTTTCACCACGAGATCGCCCCTCTTAATAGTACGGCTATCTATCCTAAATGTGATCAGACCCTCTATGGTGTCTTGATCACCAAAACCAAAAAAACGTTAAGCAATACCTTTGCCTTGATCTGTCACACCCATATTTTAAGAACAAAATAGGATGCATAAAAGACTCATATGTGCCCCAGAAACAGTCACACACATAAGTAGACAAATCTCAAATGTACCATTGCAGTGTTTATTACATAGCGGAATATAAAATATATCACATAGTCCCATACAAAAATGATAGCATAAAGTAAACAACGCTCTCGACGGAAGCTCCACACAGGGACACTGTTGACTGGTTGACTCCAAACCTAGTACTCATAACGGTAATCCTCATTCCAGTCATCTTCAATATCATAACCTGGGGTGTTGGGAAATTGCAAAAGTGAGCACATATCGTACTCAACAAGTATAACCAGGGGTTCATGAGGCTCAAATAGCTGACACTGGTTTGACTGCATTTAGCTTTTAATAGTGAATAGCATGTTTAATCATTGGATAGCAAATATCAAGGTAACATAATTAATCTCATAACCACATGATCAATGTATACAGGAATTAAGAATAACACATATAAACAACATAATAAACCATCAGTTATCATCATTATTCATGTTCATCAGTGTCCATCTATTCCGTCAGTTTTTCAGACCGCCCGTATCCGTGGGCACGCCTAGTATACCAAATTTAACACTCTACAGAGGTTGTACATCTTTACCCATGAGTCATGATTTACCCTTTCGCCCGAGGTAGCTAATGTCTTAACCCCCTTCCAAGGGAGGTCGGCAGGGATCACTATGAAGCCTTTCAAAAGTTCGTCTAACATGTTAGGGCCGCAAGGTTTCCTTTGTGAGCAGATATAGATACCCCCCTTCCGAATGGCACAATGACGCGCAGCCTATACACATAGGGACAGGGGCTCGCACTATACCCGTGTCGGTTCAGCCCCTCTAGCGCCCTTTCGGGTAACCGCTAACAAGCTAGAAAAGGTGTTCAAACTGAGCTAAAGCCAGAGCCATATAGCCCTCATGGTTGTACGAGTTGTCCCAGCTTTTGCCAAGGGATAAGTCCTTATGGAGGGTCAAGATCAATCTAGCAAAAGCTAAAGTTCTTTCCACCCTTTATATTCAAGTTGCTGGAAAGCTTATTTTATTGTTTATTGTATATTCAAATATTCATGTTACAAGATCATGGATTAATAATCAAGCACTAGCAAGAACTACCCAAATGCATATCCAAATAGGTAACAAGGAATTCATGATAACAATCATCTATGATTTTGCTAAGGTCATCAAGGTGATAGCATGCATGTGATATATATTGTATTAATTGTGTATAGGTAACAAGGATAATCCCAAGTTATACTTGCCTTGCTCAAAGCTCTCCTGAGCCCGCTGGTCTTCAAAAGCTTGGTCTTGATCACCAACGTACGGCTCACCGTCTAATCCCAAACATCAATCAACAACACGCAATCCAATGTAGACAATCATACACAAAGCAAACAAGCTATAATTAGAACATTACACCAACAGTGAGAAATCAAAGATAAAAGTTTATGAAAATATTCTATGCAGCGCTACGATCACACGAACGTAAAGTTCACGAAAATCAGAATTAAAACGAGAAAGATATGAATTTTCTAAGATTTCCTATAGAGAAATAATTAATTAAATAGTACTGCAGAAATAAAAAGTTTCAAAACAGTAAACTAATATTTCTAACATGTAGAGCATATAATTACGAACCTAACGCAATTTGAATGGACAAAAACGGAATTAAAATGAGTATTTTATGAGCATTTTAAGTTCAGTGGCAATTCTGTAAATAACTGAAAACGCCTTTTATCACAACCGATTCAAGAATACGCTTTCGCAGTTGGAAAGCGTAGTCTGCTCAGGGCGCCAAGGACTGCGGGTCCTATTCTAAAGAAGTGTGAGGGCTCTTTAACAAAAATACCCCCCAAGGGGTATCTTTCTATCTCGGCCGCAGGATCATGATCCGACGGCCGAGGGTGCTCCCAGGGGCAACGGCGGCGGGCTGGCCGCCTTCCTGCGTCCCGGCACGGCGGCGCCATGGCCAGGGAGCCTTGAGCTCGCCAGCGTCGTGCGACTTCTCGATTCCGAGCACCAAAAAACGAAATAAAAATACCAACGCGCGGAGGAGCTTACCCCGAACTCACTAGGATGGTTTGCTCGAGCTGAGACGGCACAGAGGTGACCCGCGACGGCGTCGGTTTAGTTTGAAGCTCTGCGAGATTCGAAACTCGACGACAAGTGGCGGCTAGGGTTCCCGGGGTGCAAAGGATGGCAAGAGGAGGTGACGGGTGGCTCCAGGATGCTTAAAACAGACTCAGGGAGATCGAATCCCTGAGGATCCGGAGTTTGTTACCGCTCGGACCGAGTCCGGCTCGTCCTCGACCGGTGGAGAAGAAAGGAAGGGGGAGAAGGAGGCGCTGCGCAGTGGGGCCCAGTCGTCGGTGGGGGAGAGGAGGGGGAGGCGCGCGCGGGGGCGAGCTGGGCCGCTCGCTGGGCCGAGGGGTCTGGGCCACGCGCAGGAGGGGGGAAAAGTGGGGTTCGGCTGGGGTCCTTCCCCTTTTTTCTTTTTTTCTTTTTTTCCTCTTTCTAAAGCATTTTCTAAAAGGAATTTGAATCAAATAAATTCAAACAAAAAGGACAACAACACAGAATTAAATATGCTCCAGCATGAGATGCAAAATTCAAGTTTCTAAACTTATGATAAATTTTATTTTCCACCAAAAATTACTTATTCACTAAATTAAATGCTCACAATAATACTTAAATAAATCAAATTAAATCCTATTATTTGAAAATCAAATTTTGGGTGTTACATGATCTCCATAGGGTTTTGTTTTTCTCTTTCTTCTTTTCCAAGTTGAACACTTGATCATCTTGTGGTCATCACCATCATCCCCATGATCATCACTTGCTCCATCCCTTGGCATGTACCAACCTTATTAAGTCTACACACACTTAGTATAGAGGTTAGTACTAGGGTTTCATCAATTATCCAAAACCAAACTAGGGCTTTCAATCTCCCCCTTTTTGGTAATTGATGACAACCCTTTTTACAAAGATTTTCAATAAATTTTTCTTAGATTCATGTTGCTTGCCCAAGCATTTTACCATGTGCAAAGGTTATGGACAAGTTTCATAAACCCAAATTGGTAGCAATTGCTCCGCCTACATATGTGCTTATGAGTTTGGATTTGAAAGCTTGCACATATGCTTGAATAGGAAATATAGGAGTCAATTTCTACCAAATGATGCTAAGGTGTAAAGAAAGCTTGTTAATCTTGCACTTGAGTACCACTTGTACTAGCTTGATTTTGATCATGAGAACCACTAGTTTGCACATTAGTGGTAGGAAGCACTTGATCTTTGTCATCTTCAACATCAATCACCTCTCTAGGCCTTAAATCACCAATATCCATATCCTTCATTCCATCAGCCAATTGAGTGCCTCTCACATCATCTAGATTCTCATCTTCCTCTTTAGAGCCATTGGTTTCATCAAACTCAACATCATGCACTTCCTCAATAGTACCACTAGCCAAATTCCAAACTCTATAAGCTTTGCTAGTAGCAGAGTAACCAAGCAAGAAACCTTCATCACATTTCTTTTCAAATTTGCTCAATCTAGTGTCTTTCTTCAATATGTAGCATTTGCAACCAAAGACCTGAAAATACGCAATGTTGGGCTTTCTTCCATTCAAGAGCTCATATGGAGTCTTCTCCATCATTGGGTGACAATAGAGTCGTTTGCTATAGTAACAAGCGGTGTTAATTGCTTTGGCCCAAAAAGAATGACTCACATTATACTCACTCAACATTGATCTTGCCATGTCAATCAAGGTTTTATTCATCCTCTCAACAAGACCATTTGATTGTGGAGTGTACTTTGCCGAGAATTGATGCCTAATGCCAAATTCATCACAAAGCTCATCAACTCTTGTATTCTTGAATTCACTACCATTATCACTTCTCACTTTCTTGATGGTTGTTTCAAACTCATTGTGTATTCTCTTGACAAATGATTTGAAGGATGCAAAAGCATCACTCTTGTCACTAAGAAAGAATACCCATGTGTATATTGTGAAATCATCCACTATCATAAATCCATATTTGTTTCCACCAATGCTTGTGTATGTGGTTGGTCCAAATAGATCCATGTCCAACAACTCAAATGCCTTGCATGTACTCATGATGCTCTTCTTTGGATGAGTGTTGCCAACTTGTTTTCCAGCTTCGGGGCCAATCAGAACCAAACTCTTGGATTGTGCTCCACCGACCTAAAGGATCAAGAAAAACCGTGCGATCAATGTCGGTTTGATACGACGGCCCAAATTCACATGAAAGGACTATATAATCAAGGCCTCTCCACCCTAGGGAGGGAGAGGAGAAATCATTATTAGAGGTAGCCATCAAAGTTAGGGTTTAGAACTTCTCTCCCACAGAGAATTAGAATTAGCTACTCCCTAATCTTTCAAGTTTAGAGGATTGATTAGATAGCAATTAGAGAAGTAGAGCACTACGCTCTGGATTCGGATCTTCAGTAATAAAGATTGGTATTATTCAAATCTTTCTCTAATACTTTGTTCTAATTGCATTATGTCTCTATTTGTTATGCTCTTAGTTTGCTCTAGTTCTATATTTGATATAGTTATGATGGATAATGAGTTTATGTATAAGTTTCCAAAGCGCTTAGCTCTTGACGCGCGGGAGTTAAGTGGTAGATCACATGTGGGCGTTGTGCTTAGATGTTATTTACCTGCAAATGTATCCTATTGGCCGGGTCGTGTGGTAGTTCGCGATAGTGACAGCTTTGTTGATTCTTATATAGTCCACCATCCGTTGATAGGACAGGCAGAATTTGTATTGCGGAGTAAGTCTTGCGATGCTCTGATTTACTTTAGCAATGTTCCTTATACATGAATGAAGAGTCTTTTATGCTATATATGATCTTGTAGATAACTAGAGTAGATTGTGACTTAGTAGATAGTAGATAACTTAGAATCCATTCTCTAGCTAATCCGACGTCACCTTACATATATGAGGAGTAGTCTATTTTCTAATCGCTGTGTTATTTACCCATGAGCTTATATTTCATTATCATTATTATTGTGGCTTACCCCTTGCCAAAGTAAGTGACTGTGTGACGAGTTTCTCATTAGTAATCATGTTCTTGCAAGTTTATCTCTAGTCTATGCCTTGATAGATTTTATCCTTATCTTCATTTCCATTGTTCTCTTAAGCAAAATTATAAATAACGATACCTGGAATACTTACCTGGTGAAATGCTATAATGAGGTATTTTATCTGTGCGCTTGCGGATAGAATAGATTATTTTCTAGAGAGCCTTTACATTCATAAATACCTTTGTACACTCTGGCACCATGCTGGGGATGACAACCTAGTATCCAAGTGGTGTTAGTAAGTGTCAACAAGCATTTATAGCGCCGTTGCCGGGGAACGGTAAGGAAAGTCAGGAAGTCAGTCAAGGTTATTCACATAAAATATTATACTAGACTATAGAGAAATAATTGCATAAATAGCTACTAAGTGAGAAATCATAACAAGGCACCTCTGCTTTGGCAGGTTCACCCTGTTGTTTTTCTATGTTTATATTTTTATACAGGGTATAGCAGGATTGACTTTGGGTACATTCCACTCTTCATCATCAGAACCAAAGCAATCAAGAAAGAAAGAAGAAGCTAGCTACCAATCGTTGAAGTTATGGCACAAGAGACTCTGCGAGAATTTTCTGCTCTAAGCATTGAGAACATTTGCACTAGTCCAGGACGTGAAGCAAAAGAAGGAAATCTTGAACGTCCAACCATGCCTAGCCTCATCAATTTGGTACAAGTTATACAATTCAGTGGAAAGGCACATGAAGATGCTAAGACACACTTGGAGAATTTCTTGGAAATTACAAGTACAATCAAAGTCGACGGAGTCAACCAAAATATCATACGGTTTTGTCTCTTTCCATTCTCACTTGAAGGAAGAGCAAAGAAGTGGTTCTACACCAACAAAGAAGATATCAATACTTGGACGAACTGCTCAAAGGCTTTTGTAGCAAAGTTCTTCTCCATAGGCAAATTTACCAAATCAGTTGCTTTAAGAAGAAAGATCATCGGCTTTCAACAACAGAGGACAGAAACCATTCCAGAAATATGGAAGCATTTTAAAGGATACATATCAAAATGTCCTCTCCATGGATTTCCCAGATGGTTACTTATCCAAACCTTCCATTGTAGATTAACCCAAAAGGCTCGTGAGAGCCTAGATGCAATTGCTGGAGGGTCACTTTTTGAACTTACACTTGGAGAAGCATAATTACTTTTGGACAAGATAGCAAAAGACCAAAGCTGGTTCCAAGATAAAGTTCAACATCATCACCAAACAGAAGAAATACTTGAAAAAGATCAGAGGACCATTGAGGCAGCATACAAACATCTCAATAATCAAGGTATGAAATCAGGTAATTCCAAGCAACCTACATTAATAGAGATATTCCTGCAAGAGCAATATAACTACAAGAAGAACCACTGGAGACACCATCTCCAGAGGAAGGTAATTCAGAAGATTAAAAGATTTGGAGGTCTAGCTTGGGGGACCTAAAAATCCCAAACCCTCGCCGAGAGGTAAATCGGTATTTATCCGCATCATAAATTTTCTCATATTTAATTCCTGCATTATCTATATTTACTCATAGCATTATAATAACCAAAAGCCCCATATAAATAATATTTATGGTGTGTGACAACCCATATTTATTATTGTGGAGGCACAAAAATATTTCCCATGATCATTTTCAATAAGTTTTAATTCTCATAGATTTTCCAACATTATATTTAATTATAGCAACCTTCTAGAAGCATGACCCACACTCCTTGGGTCCCACATGTCATACACCACACCTCACACACATCCCATCACATTATTTGATCCACCAACATAACTCCACTCACCAGCACATTTCCACCGACCAACCACCACCCATGAACTATTATTCTGCGTAAGAGTTAAGCAAAGGAGAGAGTGGAGAAAAGGCAGCCAGGATGGCCACGAAAGGTGGGCGCCCACCCACCTACAGAGGGCGCCCGCCCTGTCCCCCTCTCCTCCTATAAATTGCCACTTCCTGCCTCCAACTTTTTCACACAAGCATTCCAGAAAACCACGCAAGTTTCAGTTTCCAGAGAAGGAGCTCTTGTAGTGAAGTAAGAAGAGAGTAGAGAGGAAGGGAAGAGTAGAAGAGAGGTTGGTAGTCTCCGAGTGAGAGAGTGAGGTTCACCTAGTAAGTAGTGATCCTGCTGTCCAGAGCGGAAATAAAAGTTGTTTAGGGGGAGGTGTTGCCAAAATAAAAACTTGTCTTGAACGACTAACCCCTGGACTATTGACATTTCGGACAGCTGACCACTAACATTTTCTCTCACATTTTCCACTAGTTGTGTGTGTGTCAACTTTTGTCTACAGGATGTTCAAGAAGGCGAAGAACGCAGAGAAGACCCTCAAGAACATAGGTACAAGGAGTTCATCCCAGCACTCCTCACACCCGTCAGAGATGAGCGTCGACCCGACACCCGCACAAGCTCCGTCATCTTCATCTGATCAACAAATCAAGGTCCTTCTCAAGATAGGAGACCTTGGACTGAGGACCCGCAGGGAAATGGAAGTTTACTAGCAGCTAAAGAACAAAGATTTCATTCACACCCCCACTCTTGATCCTATCCTGCTACAACAAACAGGTATGGGTACTGAATTCGATTTAATTTTTCAAATGGTGGGATGGACAAATTTTTGGAACATAACGGAGCTGGGTTCCCGTCTTCTCACCCTTGAATTTCTTTGCACTTTACAATATTGTGAGGGGGGAATTGCTTTTCGGATGTTCACACAGGACATTATGTTGTCTTGGAGAGAACTGAGCGACCATCTCGGTTTCTCTTCAAGATGCATCTTGAACATTGACTCCGACTTACCCAATTTTGAGAGACACCAGTTCTGGAGAGAGATATCTAGAGATGATTTTTATAGTCAAGCCCGAACCAGTGACATGGAACACCCCACTCTTAGGATGTTCCACAAATGGCTCGGGTACAATCTTTTCCATCGTGATGATATTAGAAAAGTAAGAGTAGGAGATTTACAACTTCTATATGCTGCTATAAATAAAGTACCCACTTCACATGTTACACTTTTGGTTTCTCATTGGCTTAGTATACCTAGTCTTCAGGGACCTGTAGGATGTACTTCACTTATCACTCGTCTAGCCTCTAATCTTCATTTACTAGAAAATTCATCATTGGAATTCATAGATGAGTTATGAATTTATCATGGCTATGACACATTTAGGCAAGCTCGGATGTTGAAGAAAGAGGGGAACATAATGTATATGCTATATGATAATAAAGGAAGATTCGGTTACCTAACCCGAACCTTGACCTCTATGTTGTTCAAAATTATTTGATTGAGATTGCAGTGACACCGGTAAACCAGAGAGCTCCACAACGAGTGGCATCTGAAAGGATGACCACCCATCGAGAACACACCTGGTATGGAGCTGATCCCAGGCCGGAAGAAGCAGCGCACTTGCATTATTGCGACTACAACCCTCGAGTCCTTCGAGACACATGGGTTCGACATGCTCAACCACAAGAGCCAACACATGAGACATGGCCGGAGAGCCAATATCACCAGTGGACAAACCCGCCTTTCCATACGGGCAGGTACTCCACTGATCCATATGGAGCTTTAGGGTCCAGACCTCCGCCCCAATTCGATGCAGGACGATACTCCGACGCCTCTTATGCTTTCACGAACAACTACTACCAAGAGGCCGGCGCTTTCTTCACCCGTACCAACAACACCCTCCTCGACATCCAAAATACGCAAGCGGAACATGGACGACTCCTGGAACAGCAACAAAAGTGGGACCAGGATCACGCCACTGCAGTACAAGAACTGAGACAAGACACCACGACAATGAACGACAACATCACCACCATGATGCGATTCTGGAACATTGGGTAAAACCACATCCAGCTTGGGGGAGTTCCTCCCCGTTTTATCAAGTAAGTTTTTATTTGCTTTTCTTATTTATTCTTTTCTATTTTAGTATTTTTATTTTAAAGAGAAAAACTTAGAAAACCCAATAAATATTTTATTACCTTAAATTACTGTATTTTATAAACATGAAAACAAAATAAAAAGAGTGTGTAGATAAGTGTGCTTTATTTATCTGCTAAGTGTTAATCTCTAGAAAAAAAATAAAAAGACCAAAAAGATACATGATGGAAATGATGAACAGTTGCTCTGTTTGCTTACTTTCAAGAACCTAGCTTTTATATTAGAGTTCTTCCAGGAATTATTAAAACTGAAATTACTATCTATAGGAAGCATAAAACTAAAGTCTAGGTAAGAGAAAGGCATGATATAAAGTTTGAGCTACTGTTTATCTTGTTCCTGCTACACTAAGTTCTGGAGATTTATTTTGAAAACTTACAAATCACATGATGAGTTCCTAGCATTACAAACTTCCTACCATAGCCATACTTGCTATAACATCTTTTACTATATTCACATTGAGTTTGATTGAGCTGTGTATACCCTTAGGAGCTTTTCATGTGGTTAAATTAAGATATTCACTTGCACACATCTACTACACCATCCACCACCATTCATTAAAATTGCTAAAAATATTATCACTCACTGTCCCAAGTGTTGTTATTCTCTCTCTCTAAAAATATTCAATGCAGAAGAGGCATAGGTTATGCAAAAATATGCGAGGAAATAAAAAGGGGCAAGTGCCCGGAACCTCGAAAAAGAAAGAAAAAGAGCGAGACGAGAGGTAAAAATGGACAAGTGTCCGGAGTAGAATTAGGGGTACAACGATGCCCACTTGAGCGGAAAAAATGGACAAGTGTCCGACAATGGAATTAAGGGTGTCTACTACCCACCTGAAAAAAAAGAAAGATAGCCCATGTTATCCCAAAGCAAAGATCAAAGAAGAGGAGAGATAGCAATATGAGGAGCGATGAGAAGTAAGTTTTATTATCACTTATACATTTTTACCATCACTATCATTTACTCCACCACACATGCACATCTTGATTTAATTATATGCTGAGTTCCTTTGGATCCATGGCTCGATTAGACAACATATGTATGAGCTATTTTTCACTCCTATGAGCTCCGGTTAAATATTCCATTAGCAATAGGAAAGTGACATTTTGGTAAGGATCCACAAATACCACATATAGAAAGACTTGAGAGAATCATTGCTGGGAACTCGGAGTTTTATTTTGAAAACTTATGAAAAACTCTGGAACAAAGGTGAAGTATAGACTGGAGGAATAGTGCTTGACTTAATTATTTTGTCTTTCAATTACTTAAGACTTAAGTGCAGGTACTAAGCTCCATGACACTTCACTCTAATCTGGAAGAATTTTTATGTGAAAGCATGTGTGCCTGTCAGGAAAGAAAACATTGAAGCAACTCCTGATCCGTCTCAGTTTAGCTGTTTGCTCAGGGACGAGCAAAGGGTAAGTTTGGGGGAGTTTGTTGACGGTCCTTAAGTACTAAATTTAACCATCAACTAAACATGGAAAAGGATCAATATGCACCAAACATCTAGAATTAGGGTTTTATCTGACAGAATTCCACGAGCTTTGGTGTTTATCTATTTCTACAGGGGGGTTATCAGAAAATATGGAGAGAAGGCCCACATGTCATGTTTACAACGAGATAATTACGTGCCGTGCAATTTTCCTTAATCTAGAAGAGTCCAGAAGCCACGGGAACGAACGGGAGACCGGACGGGCTCGGGGGCAGGGCGCCCGCCCTAGCCTCGGGGCCAATGAGAACCAAACTCTTGGATTGTGCTCCACCGACCTAAGGGATCAAGGAAAACCGTGCGATCAATGTCGGTTTGATCCGACGGTCCAAATTCACTTGAAAGGACTATATAATCAAGGCCTCTCCACCCCAGGGAGAGAGAGAGGAGAAATCATTATAAGAGGTAGCCATCAAAGTTAGGGTTTAGAACTTCTCTCCCACAGAGAATTAGAATTAGCTACTCCCTAATCCTTCAAGTTTAGAGGATTGATTAGATAGCAATTAGAGAAGTAGAGCACTACGCTCTGGATTCGGATCTTCGGTAATAAAGATTGGTATTATTCATATCTTTCTCTAATACTTTGTTCTAATTGCATAATGTCTCTATTTATTATGCTCTTAGTTTGATCTAGTTCTATATTTGATATAGTTATGATTGATAATGAGTTTATGTGTAAGTTTGCAAAGCGCTTAGCTCTTGACGCGCGGGAGTTAAGTGGTAGATCACATGTGGGTGTGGTGCTTAGATGTTATTTACCTGCAAATGTATCCTATTGGCCGGGTCGTGTGGTAGTTCGCGATAGTGACAGCTTCGTTGATTCTTATACAGTCCACCCACCGTTGATAGGACAGGCAGAATTTATATTGCGGAGTAAGTCTTGCGATGCTCTGATTTACTTTAGCAATGTTCCTTATACATGAATAAAGAGTCTTTTATGCTATATATGATCTTGTAGATAACTAGAGTAGATTGTGACTTAGTAGATAGTAGATAACTTAGAATCCATTCTCTAGCTAATCCGACGTCACCTTACATATATGAGGAGTAGTCTATTTTCTAATCGCTGTGTTATTTACCCATGAGCTTATATTTCATTATCATTATTATTATGGCTTACCCCCTGCCAAAGTAAGTGACTGTGTGACGAGTTTCTCATTAGTAATCATGTTCTTGCAAGTTTATCTCTAGTCTATGCCTTGATAGATTTTATCCTTATCTTCATTTCCATTGTTCTCTTAAGCAAAATTATAAATAACGATACCTGGAATACTTACCTGGTGAAATGCTACAATGAGGTATTTTATGCGCTTGCGGATAGAATAGATTATTTTCTAGAGAGTCTTTACATTCATAAATACCTTTGTACAGTCTGGCACTATGCTGGGGATGACAACCTAGTATCCAAGTGGTGTTAGTAAGTGTCAACACCCTTGTTCTTGCTCTTGGATGAAGAGCTAGCTTTGAATGCTACACTCTTCTTCTTCTTATCATCATCATCATTCTTCATGACCTCATCATCATCATTATCATTGTATTGATCTTCGGTCATGACATCTCCAAGTACCTCATTGGGAGATACACCCATCAATCCTCCTCTAAATATGATGGTTCTCAATGTTTTGAACCTCTTGGGTAAGCACATCAAGAACTTGTGAATGAAGTCCTCATCCTTCACTTTCTCACCAAGGCCCTTAAGATCATTTATGATGACTTGGAGCCTATAGAACATCTTCAGAATTGACTCATCATCCTTCATCTTGAAGTTTGAAAGCTTATCCTTGAGCATGTGCAACATGGCACTTTTTACTATTGTAGTGCCCTCATAGGTCTCTTCTAGCCTTGTCCAAACTTCACTTTCCTTCTCAAGATCTTTGACTTGTTCAAACACCTTTGAATCAATACCATTGTATATTGTGTTGAGAGCCATAGTATTGCATTACTTGTTTGCTCTCTCATTGTCGGTGGGGTTAGCCGGATTAAGAATCACAAAGTCATTTTTGGTGACTTCCCACACTCTATCATTTATTGATCCAAGATACATTTTCATCTTCTCTTCCAATCATCAAAAGAACTTGTGCCATCAAAGAACGGTGGTTTGCCCCCAACATGGTTGAACACTATTTGAGCCATAATTTGAGCACCGAGGTTGTTAAGCCTTCACAAAACAGTGACCATGGCTCCGATACCACTTGAATGGTCCTAATATGGCTAGAGGCGGGTGAATAGCCTATTAAAAAATTCTACGAACTCACTAGAGCAAGAGGTTAGTAAATAACAAGGTGAAGCTTTTTGCTCTAGCTCTAATGGGGTGTTTGCAAGCCACCTAACCAACAATTCTAGTTGATATGATCACTAGGCACACAAGAGCTATGTCTCTAATTACACCAGAAGGTTACCTAAAGTTTCTATACAAGTAAGTAAGTTACTCTAGTTTACAGGAATGTAAGAGAGAGGGTTTGATCTTTATACCGCCGTGTAGAGGGGATGAACCAATAACAATAATATGAAGTCCAATCACCGGGAGAAATCCAATGAACAAACACAATGGAGACACACAATTTTCTCCCGAGGTTCACGCGCTTGCCGGCACGCTACGTCCCCGTTGTGTCGACCAACACTTGGTGGTTCAGTGGCTAAGAGGTGTATCACGAACCTCTTCCTCACTAGGACACTGCAAGAAACGACCCACAAGTGAGGTAACTCAATGACACAAGCAATCCACTAGAGTTATCTTTCGGCTCTCCACCGGGGAAGGTACAAGACCCCTCACAATCACCTCAAGATGGCCACGAATAATCACCAAATCGTGCCAATGCTCCACCGCAGCTCCAAGCCGTCTAGGTGGCGGCAACCACCAAGAGTAACAAGCAAACCCGCTGCTCAACGACCACTAGTGCCACTAGATGCTCAAACTCTAAGCAAATGCAACTAGGATATCTCCCAATCTCACTTTGGAAGATCAAATCTTGAACAAGGTGAGTGGGATGTGTGGGAGTATGCTCACAAGATGTATCAACAAGTTGGAGAGTCAAGAGGGTGAGGAAGAACCAACCAACACATATTTAAAGAAGCCCCAAGCTTCAAAGAGCCGTTGGCCACAATCCCACTGTCTGCGCTCACACCGGACGCGTTCTAGTTCACACCAGACGCATCCGGTATTGCCTAGACCAGCATCCGGTGCTCTTGACCATTTAAAAAGTATCCGTTGCCGCCAACAAGTGTCACACTGAAATCTCAGCACCAGACTCACTACTTGATCACACCGGACGTGTCCGGTCCATACCAGATGCGTGCGCAGAGAGCTCTGCAAAGTGACAGCAACACCGGACGCACACATCGGACGCATCCGGTGTAGCACCAGACGCGTCCGGTCCATATCGGACGCGTGCGCAGAGAGCCTTGCAAACTGAGTTAGCACCGAACGCTCATACCGGACACGTCCGGTCTCACATCGGACATTTCTGATCTCACTCCGGACACGTCCGGTCCATACCAGACGCGCTGCACCGGACACGCAGTGTGCACTGTTACTGCGTCCGGTGCTTCACAGAAAGCTGTTTTTCACCAAAACTAACTTCAACTCATTCCCTTGCTTCCATGTGCCAACACTAAAGTGTCACAACACTTGTGCATGTGTGTTAGCAATTTTCACAAACATTTTTCAAAGGTTAATTCATTAGATCACTAGGTCCTAATGCATATGCAAGGAATCCAATCACATAGTGGCACATAGATAACCGTTTTCACCACGAGATCGCCCCTCTTAATAGTACGGCTATCTATCCTAAATGTGATCGCACCCTCTTTGGTGTCTTGATCGCCAAAACCAAAAAAGTCTTAAGCAATACCTTTGCCTTGTTCTCCATAGGGTTTTGTTTTTCTCTTTCTTCTTTTCCAAGTTAAACACTTGATCATCTTGTGGTCATCACCATCATCACCATGATCATCACTTGCTCCATCACTTGACATGTACCAATCTTGTTAAGTCTACACACACTCAATATAGAGGTTAGTACTAGGGTTTCATCAATTATCCAAAACCAAACTAGGGCTTTCAGAAAGTAAATGTCTATAGGTGGCCTATAGAATAAAAATATACATATCATGCATTTGCACTTTATGCATATAAACCCGTAATATCCTGCTGCAATACTGTTGTCTTAAAAATACTTTGAAACCACCACAACACCTAATCCTCTAAAAACGGTAATCATTAATGTTTATCCTAATACCATTCCACGAGTTTTTGGTGTTTCGTGAGAGCTTTCTGCAGGATGACTCCAAGAGCCAGCTTACCAAGGAATCTTCATCTTCATCACTTGAAGTACACCTTTCTGACATACAGCTTGTAACACTCCTAGTGTTAGCTTGCATGTTGACCATGAGCATTGCATCAACATAAGCATCATCATACTCACTAATAAGCATCATACCATGATCACGTGTCATTTTGTGCAACCACTATGTGATTGAATTGCTTATATGGTTTATGTGTGTAAGTAATGTGTGGCCCATGTATATAACTACACATTGTTCTCCAAAATAATTTATTCATGCTTAGAATATCATTTGGAGCAATGTTCATGTTGGAGGTTTCCTCCAAAAATGCCCGTAAGTCATGGTTAACCCTAGGTTGACTAAATTTGACCCCCAAACCTCTTTTCAAAGGCCCTTTATGAAACCTATGTTAGAGACCTTGCATGTGAATGACATCTAAAACAAAGTTGTAGTAAATTTTATAAGCTACAAAAGTTGTTTGGTACCTTTTCATGAAAATGCTTGGAACACCCTCAAACCTAGCTCACAAGGCAAAAATGAGGACTGTTTTTACACTTAGCCAAATCTGCCTAAGTCAGAATCGACACAGTTTGCTCTTAGGGTACTTGGGAGCCTTGTAGTTATAATTCTACGCCAAACCAGACTTTGATCCTTTAAGCAAGCTTGTAGAACTTGTGTAGCTCTATCCGTTGGAACAAATCTGAGCAAAAACCACCGAGTGAATCGCGAGTAAAACATCAGAGCCAAGTTCGGGTTTCAGTCACTGTGAATGGCGACTGAATCGCCCGGTTTAGTTTGGACAGTCACCATCCACCGCCGCGTGTCCGGCCAGGTGGCGGCCGTACACATCGGTGGCCCCTCGTGTCAGCTTGGACGACGCCCTCAAGTCGCCACGAAGCCGCCCCGTGCCTCAGACGCGTCGTCCACTCCACCAGAGCCTCCCATTTCCCTCCGCCATCGTTTCGGTAAGCTCCGTCGTGCTTCGGCGAGCTCTCCCGGCTGCGCCACCGCATCCCGAGCCGAGCTGCTTCGCCTAGGGCTCCGCCACGACGTCCTCTACATCGTCGTCCATCTCTTTTCCTTAGCTGAGCACCGGTGAGGCCACATTGTCAACTCCGTCGCGAGCTGCACCTCGCTGAAGTTCACAGAGATCACCGGAAATGTGGCCAGACCTCTCTAGTTCACCTCCGGCCATGATTCTTCTTCCTACAGCTTTCACTTGCTTCACTCTTGCTCGTCCTCAACCTCTACTAGGTCGCCATGGCCTCAGTTCACCGGCGTATCACCGCGCAGCGCTGCCGCTCCGCCATTCCCGACGGTGAGCACCCAGACCAGTAGAGCACGAGCCAAGTAGGTCAATAGGTTCGCCTTGAGATGAGGAACACGTTGATGCCCTCGGTTTCCCCGGAGACCTCGCCGTCGTTGAGATCTCCGGCGGCCGAGCTCGTCTCTGCTCCCAGTCTCTCTGTCGCGTGGGTCTCCTCTGTCAGCTGGCCCCACCCGTCAGCCTCTCACTCTCTCCCCTCTATCCTTTGTTTTGCAGATTTTGAACTGTTTTTGTAAAAATCATATCTTGAGTTTGGCATGTCCATTTTGGGTGATTCAAATTTTGTCATGCTCCTGAGTAGATCCAGTTTTTAGTAAAAATATGAAACATACCATGTTTTTGCAGAAATAAATAGATACGATTTATCTCATTTAATCCCTAATAAAAAGAGGGTAATTATATCTTGATATCTATAAGTCCTATGACCATGCAAATTGTGTTATTTATGCTATGTATAGGCTCTGATAAAATTCTCATGATTTTTAGATGCCTGTTGATGAAGTTATAAATATCCCTTGTTTAAATAGGAGTTTTTGGTGGTATTTTCAATAAATAAATTATGACTCCTTTTGAGATGAAACTTGCTGGATGAAGTAATCATGTGAAGTCAAAGCTAAGAAATATCTGAAATCTGTTGTTCGACACTTTTTGATAGGGTTTCACATTTATGCCTTTAATGCCATTGGTAGCTTGTCATTTCTGTACACCACAATCTACATGTGCAAGGGCCATGAAAAGTTTACAGTAACCTTGTGGTAGCCTGAATAGCTTGCTGTAATTTTGTTGGAATTTTTGGAGCACTTGTACTATATGCTCATTAATTCACCTTAATAATCAAATAAATAGAAAAGGGGATAATAAAAATGAGTTTTAACCTTGCCATGATGTGTTATGGTGTTTCTTAGACATGTTCTAGCTACTGGTGTTTTTGGTTTCAATCAATGTTACTTTCTTAATATGTGCTAAAATATTATTTTGCTATTTATGCCATGTTTAGAGCAAATTCTGTGTAGCTGATGGAACTTACTTAATAACTGCTTGAAGATGAAGTTTTCTAGGAAACTTGTCTATAACAAACTTGTAGCTAACTTATTTATCTACCTTTTGTCCAAATTTCATAACATTTGGCTGAGCAGTTTAGAAGTTATAGCTTTTGCAAGTAGCTGCTGCGAAGTGCCTGTTCTCTGGATTTTCCAGAGCAGACCTGAGAACTTGTCTGTTTTGACCTACTTCTGTTGGGAATTTTTCTGTGATGCCTAAAAGTGAACTGTAGATGATTTGGTAAGCTTTTCAGAAAGTGCTCACTTGCTTAGTTTTGCCAACCGTGACTAAGTTCTAGCTGAAACTGGTGACTACCCAGTCTGCCCATAACACCAGTTGTTGAGTATGAATAGCTAAGGTTGATTAGCTTGTATAGTTAGCCTCTCTACCAGAGAAGAAGTATGCACTTACTTGTTAATATATGGTTCACTTAATCTTAGAAGCTTGTAATCATGTTTGCACCTTGATACATGTTCCTTTGGCTCCTCATCATGACATATTGCATCCTATGTGCATTCCCTATGTTTATCACCTTGTCATGCATACTTAGGTGTACCCAAGGACAACACGGTTCTGGAGTTCGCACCATGCGAGCCAGAGGAGCAGCAGAGGGAGCCACCTCACGGAGAAGGAGCTGAGGAGGAGGATCTGCCGAAGTGTCCTGACCACCGTCCTTCTACCTACATCGAAGGCAAACCCCGGAGCATTATAAGAGTCCCACTATTTTGGTTATCATATCCAGCTGTCAAATAACTATGATTATGTATTGTTGCATTAAGTGTTAGGAGTTGTTATGACAACCTTGTTGCATAATGACTACCTTGTCCACCTTATACCTTACCTAAATAGGTCTAGGATCGAAATAATGCTTAGCTTGGTAGAAGTCGGGTGATTTTCTGTAACCTGCGAGAGATAGGTGGAGAATGAATCACGGTTGGCTATATATGCTATTATGGAATAACCATGTGATAATAATGAATGGAGACCGGGCAGGAATGCGATAGTGAAGCAACAAGGCATGGGGGTCTTAGGTGTGGATCTATCCCCGTCTGCGTCGTTTAAGGACCGATACACTATACGTCCTCTTGACATGTTGAACACATGCCTAACACTTAGCTGGCCGGATAAGTCGTTCCGACCGCAAAGCCTATGAGTGCAACTCAGGCCGGATACCCCGTTCGGTTTAAGTGCGCACCCCAGTTGGTAGTACAGATGTGTGAGGAGTCAATGTCGTAAGTGTTGACGGTCCTTAACTATCAAATTTAATTATCAAATAAACAAAGAAAAGGATCCAAATGCTACAGACATCCAGACTTAGGGTTTTATCTGACAGAATTCTATGAGTTTTGGTGTTTGTCTATTTCTGCAGGGGGTTATCAGGAAATATGGAAGAAAGGCCCACACGTCGGGATTACATAGAGATATTAACGTGCCGTGCAATTATCTTACATCTAGAAGACTCCAGAAGACACGGGAACGAAGCGGAGGCCAAACGGAGCCTGGCCCAGGGCGCCTGCCCTAGGGACCAGGGCGCCCGCCCCGTGTTGGAGTCCAATCAGGACTCTCTTTCGGGATTACGCTCCACTGACCTAAAGGATCAAGGATAACCGTTCAATCAATGTCGGTTTGATCCGACGGCCCATATTCACTTGGAAGGACTATATAACTAGACCCCCTGGCCCCTGGAGGAGGGGACCTCTCAACCCTAATTCATTATTCATCATGGGAGAAAAAGCCTCTGATCAAGCCTAGAGCCACCACATCAATTAGACATCTAGATTAGCATAGCTACATAGGATTAGAACTAGAAGGAGTCAATCTTCGATTGGTTTCCGGATCTGTCAAGAGGATTCTTGGTAATTTTCTATTGTTCTTCAATTGTTCTTCTTTGTTCTTCAATATTATGAATATGACTTTGTTCTACTTCAATATATTAATTATGACTTTGCTCTACTTGTTTATATTCGCAATTATCCAGAGGAGACCGTAGCACCAAGTCAGGTGTGGAGAGAGAAGATAACTATACATGAAGAGGAGTTGCTGCCGGAAGCATCGACCACGCCACCCAACGAATCCTAGGACAGTTGAGAAGACGGAGAGTCCCGTTTGGAGGACTTAAAAACACCGAACGCCTTGCCAAGAGGTAAACTTGGTAGTTATCTCTTTCCCTTTCAAATATTTAAAATAGTTTGCTTAGTTAATCATGTTCATACTATCCTAAAAAGAAAATAAAAATGTGAAAAACAGTAAGCCCCATGTGAGTATACGAGTGGCATAAAACACATAAGTACATTCACTGTGGTGGCATAAAAATAAAATAAATATTTTTCTGCTTTATAAAAATGAAAATATAAAAATAGAGAGTAACATTTATTGAGGAGGCTCAACATGATACAGGCTAGATATTTATGCTAACACTTAATCAGTTCCACAAAGCTTTGTTGTCTATTTGAGCTCCACAAAATTTAAGAATCAAGAAGACTAGCAGACAGAGGACATTCTAATCGTTGTCAGGATACTACCGACTTTCAAATACACCTCTGCCGCCTGCTAGTAGCTACATCAAGAAGAAATTACGTCAAAATTCAGCTTGGGGGAGAGCACCCCCATTTATCCTGCTAAGTGTTTTTATCTATCTTTATACTTACACTATATTAAAATATAAATATACATAACTATGGAAAACCAAATAAAGATTTTATGCTTATATATATATCTTTTGCTTAGTGTGCTTAATAAATAAATAAAGTGGCTATGTTAAACTAAATCTAAATAAAACTCTAGCATGGATATGATGAATAGTTGCTCTGCCTAATTTTTAAAATTTAAAGTTCTCTCTCAAGTTTAGACATAACTGTTATAATTTAAAGCTTACTCTAAACCTAAACTAGTGAGAAGAAAACTTGATCTGAAGTCTAAGTTGTTAACGGATACGATATGGGAAGGATGAGCTGCTATTTATCTATTCCTAGATATGCTAGAATTCTGGAGAATTTTTATCTTTGAAAATCTTTAAAATAACACATGATGAGTTCCTGTATGACGAGAGTTTAAATTCCTACCACAGCCATATATACATGCTTGCTAGATTTTGAGCCACACATTTACTATTTACTGCTTATGAGCATTGAGTGTGGTCAAGCTGTGTAGACCCTTAGGAGCTTGTCATGTGGTTAAATCAAGATTCACTTGCACGTTCACTCACACATGTTGCTTCTATTCCGGAAGTACGCATCCAGATATATCCACTCATTTCCATCTCCAGAACCACCCAAAAATATTCTACTCCTAATCCGGGAGAGAATAACCAAAAATATTTTTGTTTTTCCCTTGTGAAATAAATGCTCAAGTTATCTTGTTACTACCACTTGCTATATTATCTCAAGAGATGAGTGCTCTAAAAAAAGAGAAGAAAAATAGATACGAGGAAATAAAAAGGGGCAAGTGCCCGGAACCTCGAAAGAAAAGAAAAAGTGAGACGAGAGGTAAAAATAGACAAGTGTCCGACAGTAGAATTAGGGGTACAAGATACCCACCTGAGAGGAAAGAAAAAGAAGAGCATCTCATTCTCCTCAAAAGTTTCAAAAAGCAAGGAAGATATGTATCCCCTCAAAGAGCAAAAGTAGAATTAGTCTTTCACCATTGTTATCACCATCATCACCATACGCCATTCATTCGCCACACATGCACATCTTGATTTGACTTATTGACTTGTTACTTTGGATCCATGGTTTGACTATGCAATAAATGTCTTGTAAGTATGTATACTTTATCTCCCACCTATAAGCTCCAGATATTAAAGCCTTATTAGAGTAGGGTGAGAGAGAAGTCAATGTCACTGTGCCTTATACCACAAATACTACATATTTTGAGAGAAGGCCTGTACCATTACTGCCTTGGTAAGGATCTAGAAATACCACAAAAGTGAGATCTAAGAGAGTCATACAAGGAATTTCTGAGTTTTATTCGAAAATCTGCAAAAAACTCCAGAGCTATAGTTGATCAAGATAAGAGACATGGCACTTGACTAGACTGTTCTATCTTTTAACTACTCAAGACGGAAGTGACGGTTACAAGTCCCATGGTAAAAGGTAGAGTAAGTAAGTTTTATGTCTTGACAGTTTACTCTAACTCAGAGAAGAGACCTTATCAGAAAGCATGTGTACCGTCAATTTTTAAAGGTATTGCAACAACTTCTGATCCATCACTGAGACTATCCTTGCTTAGGGACGAGGAAGAGGTAAGCTTGGGGGAGTTTGTTGACGGTCCTTAAGTATCAAATTTAATTATCAAATAAACAAACAAAAGGATCCAAATAAAATCAACATCCAAAGTGAGGGTTTTATCTGAAAGAATTCTACGAGTTTTGGTGTTTATCTATGTAACACCCAAAAATTTGTTTTCAATCAATAGGAATTAATTTGATTTAATTAAGCATTTTTGGTGAGCATTTAATCCAGTATATAAAATATTTTTTGTCAAAATTAAAATTTAACATAAGATTAGAAACTTGTTTATGCATTCATGCCGAAGATCTCATTTTGTATTGTTTGCCTCAGGCTTGAATTTATTTGCATTCAAAATTTTACTTGAAAAAGGTTTATTTTGGAAAAGAAAACAGAAAAGAAAATAAAAAAAGGAACAGGAAAAACCCCAGCCGAACCCCCCTCACCCCGCACGCGCAGCCCAGGCCCACAGCGTGCCTCTCCTCTCTGCTTGCTGCCCCTGACCGCCGGACCCCACCCGTCAGCCTCCTCTTTTCTTCTTCCCCGGAACGAAATCAATCCGGACTCGATCTGAAGGAGATCCGATCCCGGTTTCCTCGGGGTTTCTCCTTTCCGCGCGTATCTGATCCTATAAAGCTGCTAGCAACAACCCCGTGTGTTGTTTTTTTATCTTCGCCGTAAAAACCGTGCCCTAGAACCTCCTGCTGCCCTAGACTGAAAGCCGAGCAAGCCGCCGCGCGCCGCGAGCTCCTCCCGTCGTTCTTCGGCCCCAGCAAAGCACCTACTCGAGTTCGCGGTGAGCTCCTCGTTCCGATGGTGTTTTTTCTTTCGCGAAACGGTGCTCGGAATCGAGAAGCCCGTCGTCGCCGGCGAGCTTCATTCTGCCGGCGATGGAAGCCAGCGCACCGGAGCAGGAGCTGGCCGGCCGCTGGCCACTGGCCCCCTGGACGCGTCCAAACCGTCGGATCAATCTTGGACGGCCAGGATTAAAACATACCCCTTCGCTGCGTATTTTCGTTAAGAGTCCCTGGAAATTTCGCTTTTCAACCCGCAGTCCCAAGCGCCCTGATTAAAATACGTTTTCTAATGCCAAAGGCGTATTCCTGGCCGGTTAATGGAAAAATGCTCTTTCTGCTATTTACAAGATTGCCACTGATTTTGTTTTGCTCATAAAATATTCATTCTAACTCCGTTTTTATCCATTCAAATTTCGTTAGATTCGTTTCAACGAGCTCTTCATGTTGGAAATATTAGTTTACTGTTTTAAAACTTTTTATTTTCGCAGTAGCATTTAATTAATTATTTCTCTATAGGAAATCTTAGAAAATTCATATCTTTCACGTTTTAATTCCGATTTTCGTGAACTTTACGTTTGCGTGATCGTAGCGCTGCGTAGAATATTTTCATAAACTTTTATATTTGTTTTACCACTATTTGGTGTATTGTTCTAATTATAGCTTGTTTGTTTCGTGTATGATTGTCTACATTGGATTGCGTGTTGTTGATTGATGATCGAGTATAGACGGTGAGCGATATGTTGGTGATCAAGGTCAAGCTTTTGACGACCAGCAGCAGGCTGAGGAGAGTGATCAAGGCAAGTATAACTTGGGATCATCCTTGTTACCTATTCACTTAAATACACATATATATCATATGCATGCTTTCACCTTGTCGACCTTAGCAAAATCGTAGATGATTGTTACCTGGATTCCTTGCTACCTACTTGATATGCATTTGGTGTAGATGTGCTAGTGCTTGATATAATCCATGATCTTGTAAGATGATTAATAGCTATGCAATGAACGTTAAAAGATGACAAATAACTATATGAGATCTTGTCTGTAAGTGATCACCGGGACAACAGTGCAACCATGAGGGCTATAATGGCTCTAGCTTTAGCTCAGTATAAAGACCTTTTCTAGCTTGTTATAGGTTACCCGAAAGGGCGGAGGGGCTGAACCGACACGGGTATAGTGCGAGCCCCTGTCCCTATGTGTATAGGCTGCGCGTCATTGTGCAATTCGGAAGGGGGTATCTATATCTGCTCGCAAAGGAAACCTTACGGCCCTAACATGTTAGACGAACTTTTGAAATGCTTCATAGTGATCCCCGCCGACCTTCCTTGGTAGTGGGTTAAGAGGTCGACGGGCCTCGGGCGAAAGGGTAAATCATGACTCATGGGTAAAGATGTACAACCTCTGCAGAGTGTAAAACTGGTATACTAGCCGTGCTCACGGTTATGAGCGGCCTTGGGGGTTCTTGCTGCGCCGACGATGAGCTTATTAAGTTGTTATATTCATTTGATTATCGTTTATGCCAAGAATTAATTATGCTTACATTTGATCATGTGATTAATGGATTATTTATGCTACCTTGACCATTGCTACTTAATCATGAATATGCTATCCACTATTAAAAGCTAAATGCAGTCAAACCAGTGTCAGCTATTTGAGCCTCATGAACCCCTAGTTATACTTGTTGAGTACGATATGTGCTCACTCTTGCAATTTCCCAACACCTCAGGATATGATAATGAAGATGACTGGAATGAGGATTATCGCTATGAGTACTAGGTTTGGAGTCAACCAGTCAGCAGTGTCCATGTGTGGAGCTTCCGTCGAGAGCGTTGTTTACTTTATGCTATCATCTTTGTATAAGACTATGTGATTTATTATGTTCCGCTATGTAATAAACACTGCAACGGTACATTTGAGATTTGTCTCCTTATGTGTGCGACTATTCCTGGGGCACATATGAGTCTTTATGCATCCTATTTTGTTCTTAAAATATGGGTGTGACAAATTGGTATCAAAGCTTTGTTGACTGTCGGACGCAAGCCTAGTTAGAAATTGGTCGTCTTAAGGTTTTGAAACTGCTATAAGATCCTTGCTCTATAAACCTCGATATTTTCCTCTATACTATATCCTTTTCATTGCTATTCATCTTCACCTTGTTGCTTATTTTAAAGACTTGTTCTCATCCCCACTCTTTGCTTGATATGCTTTTAGAACTTTTTATTACCACTTTCTGGTGTCATTGAAATAGGTGTTGTAGGACCCTTGCCCTTAATAGGAAGAGAACGTTAGTACCGCAAGTGGAGTCAATGCTTGAAGTGTGAAACTTTGATGCTTGGTTTGGTTTGTTATTATGCTTATGCTTGATTTTGATCTTTGTAATGAGTGTAATGATCTTGTGGATTTCCTCTACAATTTCATTTAGTTTATAGGCTTAAGGCATAAGGATTAATGAACTAAATAGTTGGGGTTGGTTAAAATTCTGTTTCTGTCCTTTGCTGTTTTCTGGAGCAGTCTGCAAAGAATCTGGTACATCTCAAAATCTGTTCGTGCAATGTTCATCAAAGTTTTCTGGGAACAAGTGGACTTTCATATCTTTCCAATGCCTCAAGAATGACATTATTATCTGTTATGAGCTGTGAGTTATGGCTGTTCAAAGATGAGGTTTCTGCGCAGTCTGGAACTCTGGAACAGTTTCGGTTGTACCCAGTTTTTGATTAACCTAACTTTGGAATCTAGTAATATGATCTAAATGAAAGTTGTAGACAATTTCTTTATCTTTCCAACGATGTACAGCATGTATCCTTTTGAATTTTGGAACTCTAGATAAGATTGATTTTCTGGTCCGCTGATGTTGGATGTTACCCAGAAAATTTCAGATTCCGATAACTCTTGTAATTGTCATGTTGGACGTTACTAAGAAGTGTTTATATACCTTGGAATGCAGATGGCAGCAAGGGGAAGAGGCATAGGCTGAGGCAGAGGCCGTGGCAATGGCAATGGCAGTGGTGGCGATGGCCCAATCACTGTGGAGGAACTCATGCAAACCCAAAATGAGATGATGCATGTCTTCATGCAGCATTTACAGCAGCAACCTCCAGCAACACCACCACCTGTTCATGTGAGAGATAAGCGTGGTGAGTTTATGAAGGGAAGACCTCCGGTATTTACACACTCAGCTGATCCCATGGAGGCAGATGATTGGCTTCGTGCTGTAGAGAGACAACTGATCATAGCCCAGTGCAATGATATGGAGAAAGTGTTGTATGCTTCTGGACAACTTCAAGGTGCAGCTCAAACATGGTGGGAGTCGTATCAAGTTGCTCGTCCCAACAATGCTCCTCCTGTCACTTGGTTGGAATTTTGCAGAGACTTTAGAGCACGACATATCAATGAAGGAATGATGGAGCTCAAGCAGGAAGAATTCAGATCTCTCAGGATGGGTTCTATGTCTGTGGCTGAGTATCATGGCATGTTTGAGCAGTTGGCTCGCTATGCCCCAAACGAAGTTAGAGAAGATGCTGACAAACAACGTCTCTTCATGAAAGGTCTTTACTATGAACTTAGGATGCAACTAGCTGGAAACACATATCCTACCTTCCAGGCTTTGGTGAACCATGCTATTGTGTTGGATAACATGCGAAAAGGTCAGGACAAGAAGAGAAGGATGCTAGCCCAAGGTTCTGGAGGCAACAACCACCAACGTTTCAATTCTCAGCAGGGCGATCAACAGAGGTACCATGGACCAGTTAGTCAAGGGGATCGCAACCAACAATCTCAGCGTAATCCTATTCAACAACAGAGTTGACAACAGACTTCTCGCTCGGGAAATTCAAATGCCACCTCTACGAAGAGAAGTGCTTCCAATACCCCTACTAGGTGTTTTCGCTGTGGGAAAGAAGGTCATATGTCATATGATTGCCCGGAGAGATTCAACCAGCAGAACAACAATCAAAAGTCTAATTCTCATGGAGAAAGGTGAACCATGTGGCTGCAGAGACAGTACAAGAGGGACCGGAGATTATGATGGGTACGTTCAGTATCAACTCTATCCCCGCTACAGTTTTATTTGATTCTGGAGCTTCGCATACATTCATATCACAAGCATTTGTTAGGGTTAATAGCATTCCACTAGTTGCCCTGAAAACCCATATGCTAGTAAACTCACCGGGAGGGACTATACCAGTTTCATATTGTTGCCCCTCAGCAAGTCTTTCTTTAAGGGGGGTAGATTTCCCTGTTAGTCCTATGGTTATGAGAACCTCTGTCATAGATGTGATATTGGGTTTGGATTGGATGAAGAAATATGCTACGGAAATTAAGTTCAAAGAGAAAGTAGTAGTGGTGACAACACCCAAGGGGGAGAGAATCAGTGTGGATGTAGCAGTGCAGGCTCCACCCACAGCTACAGTGAATCAGCTAGATGATGATGTTGATCTTCAGGACTGGGTAGGGAATAAATTTTCAGATAAGTTACCAGGTATGTTACTCGACTAGGGACATTGAATTTGCTAGTACAATGGAATTGGTATTTAGAGACACAAGCAACTTGGGAAAGAGAGAATGATTGGAGAGGGTCATAACCACAGTGGTTTGTTTATGCACCTTGCAATCTCGAGGACGAGATTCTTTTAAGGGGGTAGAGTTTGTAACACCCAAAAATTTGTTTTCAATCAATAGGAATTAATTTGATTTAATTAAGCATTTTTGGTGAGCATTTAATCCAGTAAATAAAATATTTTTTGTCAAAATTAAAATTTAACATAAGATTAGAAACTTGTTTATGCATTCATGCCAAAGATCTCATTTTGTATTGTTTGCCTCTGGCTTGAATTTATTTGCATTCAAAATGTTACTTGAAAAAGGTTTATTTTGGAAAAGAAAACAGAAAAGAAAATAAAAAAAAGGAACAGGAAAAACCCCAGCCGAACCCCCCCTCACCCCGCACGCGCAGCCCAGGCCCGCAGCGTGCCTCTCCTCTCTGCTTGCTGCCCCTGACCGCCGGACCCCACCCGTCAGCCTCCTCTTTTCTTCTTCCCCGGAACGAAATCAATCCGGACTCGATCGGAAGGAGATCCGATCCCGGTTTCCTCGGGGTTTCTCCTTTCCGCGCTTATCTGATCCTATAAAGCTGCTAGCAACAACCCCGCGTGTTGTTTTTTTATCTTCACCGTAAAAACCATGCCCTAGAACCTCCTGCTGCCCTAGACCAAAAGCCGAGCAAGCCGCCGCGCGCCGCGAGCTCCTCCCGTCGTTCTTCGGCCCCAGCAAAGCACCTCCTCGAGTTCGCGGTGAGCTCCTCGTTCCGATGGTGTTTTTCTTTCGCGAAACGGTGCTCGGAATCGAGAAACCCGTCGTCGCCGGCGGCAATGGAAGCCACCGCACCGGAGCAGGAGCTGGCCGGCCGCTGGCCACTGGCCCCCTGGACGCGTCCAAACCGTCGGATCAATCTTGGACGGCCAGGATTAAAACATACCCCTTCGCTGCGTATTTTCGTTAAGAGTCCCTGGAAATTTCGCTTTTCAACACGCAGTCCCTAGCGCCCTGATTAAAATACGTTTTCTAATGCCAAAGGCCTATTTCCGGCCGGTTAATGGAAAAATGCGCATTCTGCTATTTACAAGATTGCCACTGATTTTGTTTTGCTCATAAAATATTCATTTTAACTCCGTTTTTATCCATCCAAATTTCGTTAGATTCGTTTCAACGAGCTCTTCATGTTGGAAGTATTAGTTTACTGTTTTAAAACTTTTTATTTTCGCAGTAGCATTTAATTAATTATTTCTCTATAGGAAATCTTAGAAAATTCATATCTTTCACGTTTTAATTCCGATTTTCGTGAACTTTACGTTTGCGTGATCATAGCGCTGCGTAGAATATTTTCATAAACTTTTATATTTGTTTTACCACTATTTGGTGTATTGTTCTAATTATAGCTTGTTTGCTTCGTGTATGATTGTCTACATTGGATTGCGTGTTGTTGATTGATGATCGAGTATAGACGGTGAGCGATACGTTGGTGATCAAGGTCAAGCTTTTGACGACCAGCAGCAGGCTCAGGAGAGCTTTGATCAAGGCAAGTATAACTTGGGATCATCCTTGTTACCTATTCACTTAAATACACATATATATCATATGCATGCTTTCACCTTGTCGACCTTAGCAAAATCATAGATGATTGTTACCTGGATTCCTTGCTACCTACTTGATATGCATTTGGGGTAGATGTGCTAGTGCTTGATATAATCCATGATCTTGTAAGATGATTAATAGCTGTGCAATGAACGTTAAAAGATGACAAATAACTATATGAGATCTTATCTGTAAGTGATCACCGGGACAACAGTGCAACCATGAGGGCTATAATGGCTCTGGCTTTAGCTCAGTATAAAGACCTTTTATAGCTTGTAAGAGGTTACCCGAAAGGGCGGAGGGGCTGAACCGACACGGGTATAGTGTGAGCCCATGTCCCTATGTGTATAGGCTGCGCGTCATTGTGTCATTCGGAAGGGGGGTATTTATATCTGCTCGCAAAGGAAACCTTGCGGCCCTAACATGTTAGACGAACTTTTGAAATGCTTCATAGTGATCCCTGCCGACCTTCCTTGGTAGTGGGTTAAGAGGTCGACGGGCCTCGGGCGAAAGGGTAAATCATGACTCATGGGTAAAGATGTACAACCTCTGCAGAGTGTAAAACTGGTATACTAGCCGTGCTCACGGTTATGAGCGGCCTTGGGGGTTCTTGCTGGCCGACGATGAGCTTATTAAGTTGTTATGTTCATTTGATTATCGTTTATGCTAAGAATTAATTATGCTTACATTTGATCATGTGATTAATGGATTATTTATGCTACCTTGACCATTGCTACTTAATCATGAATATGCTATCAACTATTAAAAGCTAAATGCAGTCAAACCAGTGTCAGCTATTTGAGCCTCATGAACCCCTGGTTATACTTGTTGAGTACGATATGTGCTCACTCTTGCAATTTCCCAACACCTCAGGATATGATAATGAAGATGACTGGAATGAGGATTTTCTCTATGAGTACTAGGTTTGGAGTCAACCAGTCAGCAGTGTCCCTGTGTGGAGCTTCCGTCGAGAGCGTTGTTTACTTTATGCTATCATCTTTGTATAAGACTATGTGATTTATTATGTTCCGCTATGTAATAAACACTGCAATGGTACATTTGAGATTTGTCTACTTATGTGTGCGACTATTCCTGGGGCACATATGAGGCTTTATGCATCCTATTTTGTTCTTAAAATATGGGTGTGACAGTCTATTTCTGCAGGGGGTTATCAGGAAATACGGAAGAAAGGCCCGCACGTCGGGATTACATAGAGATATTAACGTGCCGCGTAATTATCTTACATCTAGAAGACTCCAGAAGCAACGAGAACGAAGCGGAGGCAGAACGGGGCCTAGCCTAGGGCGCCCGCCCTAGGAACCAGGGCGCCTGCCCATTCTCAACGCCTTTGCATTTGGTCATAGCCCTGCTTCCCCCACTTTAGCCGATGTGCTTATGCTCACCGGGTTAGACATATCAACTGCCGATGACAATCATTTATATGATCGTAAACCTAAGCACAAAGTAGAAACCCACAACATCAGCGGTTGGTCCGGATATATTCAGAAGTACCGGAAAACAGGGCCAGTCGGTCAGAGGGAGCACGCTGTCTTTCTGAACATGTGGCTGGATAAGTTTGTTTTCTGTGGTCGATCGGTAGGACCAACTTCTGTCTTCCTATCTGCAGCAGAAAGACTAGCCGATGGCGGCTGATCCCTCTTGGCCAATATTTGCTTTGTTCCGTCTATCACCTTCTCCATCAGGTAGCTAAGAAACTCCTGTTATGCCAGCCCATCGGCAATTTGGGAGGTCCCTGGTGGTTCATCAATATGTGGCTCAGTGTTCATATGCATAAGCGCCTGGGATTCGATCTTTTTGCACAACGTTTTCCTAGAGACATAGCCGAAGATTATGAACTGGATGAAGAAGAATCGGCAACTCACTCCCCTCTGAACTATGAGGCCGCCATAGTCCTGCCTGGTACTGGCGGTAATGAAGACCAGGTCAGCTGATTCTTTCAGACTCTTTATGAGGGTTTGGCCAAAGAACAGCGGGCATGGATGCCTTATGAGGATCCAAAAACTAGGTTCCCACTTACTTTCCACCCTTTCTATGATGCCCTCAACAAGGATCATGATCTGATGATGGCAATTATCACTCCGAGAGCTATACCAGTGAACATCTTTGGAAGTGGGAAAGCCTCCAACCCCACTTACGAGTTCTACAATCCATCGCACTGGCCCGTCAACTTGCCTTTGGACAGCTGCTGATTGCACTTTGCTATACCGATGTAGTGAAGCCAAGGGAGACCATAACCAGCGGTCTTGAGTGGATCAGAATAGCTCAACTCCCACCAAATGCCGATACGTCAGACATCGATATATTGGGCTGGGTCCCAGCCCTTTTCATCACCGAGATGTACAAGCAGTGGTGGGAAGAGTGGAAAGAGCATCTGTTCTGTAGATTGGCCCTCACATACCGCGGCATGATCGACCCCAAGTACAAAGTCCCCGAGAACACTGTAAGTCTTCAACCGATGCTTCAATCTTTTCATTACTTTTATTCTTATCGGTAACTTACTTTTTCCTTCTTAACAGGTCGACGATACACCACCGACAGTCAGTAGGAGCGGCAAGCCGATCGAGCTCCTTCCATCAGGCCCGATCTCCCTCATCGGCAACAACGCACCAACCCTGGCAGCTCTAATGCACCGGAACGTGCGTTTTAAGAAGATAACCACCAAACGAGCAAAGACATCTCCATCGGTCGCCGCTGCCACTTTGGCACAAGCTTTCAAGGTAAATCTTTGATTTTTTCAATTCGCACCGATTCCATTCTATACTTACACAATCCTTTCAGGACACATCGGCTACTATGGGAACCTCATCGGTAACTTTTATTGTTTCAACCAAAATTTCATCAATACCTCGTTACACTTGTACTTATGAAACTTTTGTTGTTGTATCAGCAAACTAGCAAATCGGCAAAGACCAGAAGTACCAAGACAAGTGCCGATGCCCCCCAGTCTAGCCAAGTCAAGAGAGAAGGCCTCAAAAGCACTAAGTCACAAGCAAAGCGTCAGAGGACAGCATCGCCTCCTCCTCCTCCTCCAAGGTCACCGATTCATGTGGAATCATCTCCTTCTTCGCCAGAAGTTCAGACACGACAAGCACCATCTCCACCTCAGCCGCAAGAAGCACCTCAGCCAAAAGAGATATCAACCGATGTAATTGAGCAGACCGCCGATCCAGTGAGTTCAATCATATCATTGGTAGTCTCATCAATTCAGACAAGCACTGCACCCCCTCAAGGTAAAGTACTGTCCATAAAATTATTGCCGATGGATCTATCTTTTCAAATCATGATTATCTCTATTATTTTTCAGTTGAAATCGTTCCATCGGCGACTCCAGCCGATCAACCCGTGGTACCATCGGCATCAACTAGCCAGAGGCGAGAAATAGCTCTGAAACAAGTAAGTTATCTGATTTCTACTCTTTATACCACTAGTACTTAATCATCAAATAACTTATCTTATTTTTCTTTTCAGGAACAAGACTCTCCGGACAGCCTGTTCACCTTTGCCATCGAAATTTCTGATTATGAAGGCGAGGAAGCAAGCTCTTCTCGAGCAGTAGGGATTTCATCGGCAGAAATCAGAGCAAAGCTGGAAGACCTATTGGCCCTGCTTCATCAGGACACCGCTCAATTAGTTGATGACTCTGATCCAGCAAAAGCTCTGTTCAAAGCTCTCAGAGGCCAAATCCCTGCCGATGCCGAAGAGATCCTTTTCCAGGCTGCACAACTGGAGAGTTGCCAGCTCCAGTATCAAAAGGCTACCCAACTTCTTGCCGATAGAGCCACCCATGCCCAGCTCTCAGAGGAGATAATGAAAGTGAAATACCTTGCCGATGAGAAACACAAGAGCATCGGCATTCTACAATCCTCAGGAGAGACGTTGAGGCAGAAGATCTCCGACCTATCGGCAAAAAGGGAAACCCTGTTGGCAGAGCTTAAGCAAGTAGAAGAGGCTCTTTCCCAAGCTCAGCAAGAAGAAAATCAGTTGCCCAAAATGATCAAGACCCTCGAACAAGAGCGAAACATTCAAGCCCGCAAGGCACTACAGATGAAGAAGAAACTGAAGCCAGTGGAGGGCTCTGCCGATGAGGACATTAAGGAGATAGAAGAAGCCGATCAAATCTGTCTGCGCGCCATATCGGCCATTCAAGCATTGCTGAATGCATGAGCTCCTCATCGGCGACATGTCTTGTTCTGTCTTAAAAAGTGCTGACTATTTTGGTCTAGCCGATAGGACTGTTATCGGCATCTTTTTAAAACATCATACTCAGTCCCAGATACATTTTAATCCAGCCGATAGGAGTGTTATAGGCACTTAAACTTTCATGCATCGACCCATATGCTTGGGTAATACTTCTTTAAATATTTTCCATTTAATGCTCTGGGAAATTCAACTCCTTCGAGAGTTTCCAAAATATAAGCATTACCAGGAGCAGAACGATTTATCCGATAAGGACCTTCCCAATTAGAAGACCACTTCACAAATCTTGAACTTTTAGTCCCAGTTGGTAAGATTAGTTTCCACACCAAATCTCCATTGGCAAACTCCTTAGCTTTTACCTTTTTATCATACCACCTAGCAACCCTCTTTTTATTTTTTTCTATACTTACCAAAGCCCTCAGTCGATGCCCTGCTAAATCATCTAACTCATCTTTCATCAAAGTAGCATAGTCATCGGCAGTCAACTGGTCTTGAAAAGATAGTCGCCTGGATCCGGTCTTAATCTCCCATGGTAGCACTGCATCGTGTCCATACACCAACTCATAAGGTGAAACTTTAGTCGACTCATGACATGCCATCCGATATGACCATAAAGCTTCACTCAACAATGTATGTCACCTCCTAGGATTTTCTTCAATCTTTCGTTTGATGAGCTTAATAATTCCTTTGTTAGATGCTTCGGCCTGCCCATTGGCTTGAGCATAATAAGGGGAAGAATTCAACACTTTAATCCCGATATTGATTGCAAATTCATCAAAATCTCCCGATGTGAACATAGTACCTTGATCGGTAGTGATTGTTTGAGGAATACCAAATCGGTAAATAATATGCTCTTTCACGAAATCAATCATGTTAGCCGATGTTACTTTCTTCAAAGGAATGGCCTCAACCCACTTAGTGAAATAATCAGTGGCAACTAAGATGAACTTATGCCCTTTGCTTGATGGCAGGTAAATCTGGCCGATTAAGTCAATATCCCATCCCCGGAACGGCCAAGGTTTAATAATAGGATTCATAGCCGATGAGGGTGCCCTTTGAATATTGCCAAATTTCTGACATCCTTGACATCCTTTGAAATATTTAAAGCAATCCTCGAGTATAGTCGGCCAATAATACCCATTTCTCCTAATCATCCATTTCATCTTAAAAGCCGACTGATGTGCTCCACACACCCCTTCATGGATTTCACCCATCAAACTTTTAGCCTCATCATTACCTAAGCACTTGAGAAGAACTCCATCTATTGTTCGATAATAAAGCTCATCCTCAAGGAGTACATACTTGGTAGCTTGAAACCTGACATGCCTCTCAACCTTTTTAGATGGATCTTTTAAATAATCAATGATCTCCTTTCTCCAATCAGCGGCACAGATTGCCGATAACGTGTAAGATATGGGTTGATATCCCGAGGCATGCTGAGCCAACCGATTAGCCTCTTCATTGTGTAATCGAGGAACATGCTCTAATCGGAAATCCTTGAATTCCTTTAATAGTTGCATACTCTTTTCATAATAGGTTATCAAGACCTCGCTTCGGCATTCATAAATTCCAGCCAGCTGATTTATAACAAGCATAGAATCACCGAAGATTTCAACAGCATCAGCATGAACCTCTTTCAACAATTCCAACCCTTTGATCAAAGCTTGATATTCAGCTTGATTATTTGTTGACGTGACAACAATCGGCAAAGAGATCTCATACTTCTTTTCCTGAGGAGAAACTAATACTATACCGATTCCTGCCCCCCGGTCACATGTAGGTCCATCAAAGAAGAGCGTCCAAGGAACAATTTCCAAAGTCCCTACTACACCATAATGCTGAGTCACAAAATCGGCCATGATCTGCCCTTTTTACTGCCTTAGCCGATTCGTAACATAGATCAAATTCGGACAGTGCCAGAATCCACTTGCCGATTCTACCACTCATAATCGGCATAGATAGCATGTATCAGACTACATCATCTTTGCATATAACAGTGCATTCGGCCGATAGCAGATAATGTCTCAACTTAATGCATGAAAAGTACAAGCATAAACACAACTTCTCAATTGTCGAATACCTGGTCTCAGCATCAATCAGTCTTCTACTTAAATAATAAATCACACGCTCCTTTCCTTCAAATTCTTGAATCAGAGCCGAACCGATGACCATCCCATCGGTAGACAAATACAATTTGAAAGGCTTTCTTTGCTGAGGTGGAATCAGAACCGGAGGATTTGTTAAATAATTCTTGATTTCATCCAAGGCTGATTGTTGCTCTTTTCCCCACACAAACTCTTGATAGGCTTCCAATTTAAGTAAAGGACTAAAAGCACGAATCTTACCAGACAAATTAGATATAAACCGCCTAATAAAATTTATCTTGCCGATCAAAGACTGGAGTTCATTTTTGTTGGTAGGAGCAACTATTTTGTTGATGGCATCAATAGATCTCCTACTAATTTCAATCCCACTCTGATGCACCATAAAACAGAGAAATTGTCCTGCCGATTCACCAAATGCACATTTGTTAGGATTCATTTTTAAACCATGTTTCCTTGTGCATTCCAACACCTTTCGCAGATCGGCAAGATGCTTTGTGAAATCCCTAGACTTGACCACCACATCATCAATGTAAATTTCTACCAGCTTGCCGATGAACTCATGAAAGATAAAATTCATAGCCCTTTGATAAGCAGCACCAGCGTTTTTCAAGCCAAAGGTCATGACTACCCATTCAAACAACCCAACATGACCAGGATATCTAAACGCGGTCTTTGGAATATCTTCTTCAGCCATGAATATCTGATTATATCCTGCATTACCATCCATAAAGCTAATGATCCGGTGTCCAGCCGCAACATCAACTAGCAGATCGACAACTGGCATTGGATAGCCATCCATCGGTGTAGCATTGTTAAGATTCCTGAAATCAATACAGACTTGAAGCTTCCCATTTTTCTTGTAAACTGGAACGACATTGGAAATCCACTCGGCATACCGACATTGGCGAATAAATTTGGCTTCAATAAGTTTAGTTATTTCGGCCTTAATATCAGGAAGAATATTAGGATTACATCGGCGAGCTGGCTGCTGATGTGGCCAAAATCCAGATTTGATAGGCAACCGATGTTCAACAATAGATCGGTCTAAACCAGGCATCTCAGTATAATCCTAAGCAAAGCAATCTTTATATTCCTTTAACAAATCGGTTAACTGCTGCTTACACTCAGAATCTAACTTAGCACTAATAAAAGTAGGCCTTGGCCTATCACCATTACCTATGTCTACTTCTACTAAATCATCGGTCGATGTAAACCCCTGGCCTAATTTTCCATCATCGGCGAACCTATCCATCAAAACTCTTCGTCAGAACCGACTGCTTGGATCGGTGGAATTTCGTAATCGGCAACCTTGAGAAAAGCCTTCTCCCAAATTTCTCCCGAAAT